>NC_056729.1:254675328-254825328 GCF_019279795.1 Protopterus annectens | reverse complement strand
CCCAGCCCAGAACACTACTATAAACAAAGCAAACACCTTCTCCTCTGGTTTTTCCTACACTCTACAGCATCAGTGTATACAAGCGGGGAAATTTTAACAAACAAGCCTACAAAATGAGAAGGGCTTCTGCAGGCAACATAGAACAACATGTGCAAGAGGCTGAGGGTGGTGAAGATGTGAATGCTGCCGAACAACCCACAATGAGGAGACGGAGAAGAGTGTACAGACCCAGGGTAACCTACCAGAGGCTACATGATCTGGAGATAGTGGAGTGCTATAGGGTGGGCAGAGATCTACAGTAAATTGTTGAGCTTTGCCGGCCACACCTGACACACCAAACTGACCGAGGGGAACCCATCCCAGTGAATACCAAGGTATATGTAGGCCTAGGTATACTAGCCACAGGTACCTCCCAAAGCACAACTGGGGATATCATGGGGATCTCACAGGCATCAGCATCCAGAGTATTCCACCAGTTCCTGGATGCCATGTCAGCACATGCCAGTGAGCATGTATATTTCCTCAACACATGTGAGGTGTTGATCTGCAATATGCGTCTCTTCCACCAAATAGAAGAATACCCTGGGGTCATGGGTGCTATAGACTGCACGCACATATGCATCAAAACACCACCCGGTGAGCAGGGTAGGGCCTATATGAACCACAGGGGCATCCCCTCCATCAACTGCCAGGTTGTATGTGATGCCCAGGGCATTATAATGAATGTGTGTGCTGACTGCCCTGGAAGCTATGACAATTCACACATATGGCATCTTACGCAGCTGTACCAGAGATTTGCCAATGTGGACATCCCCTACGGTCACCTAGTGGGGGATGTTGGGTACACACTGGAGCTGTGGCTGATGACACTAATCAGAAATGTACACACACCTGAACAAGAACGCCATAATGAGGCACATGCACAGGCCAGACACATAATAGAGCATGTGTTTGGGATGCTCAGGTCATGGTTCTAGTGTCTGGACACATCCGATGGAGCCTTTTAGTATTCACCAGCTACATATACCCAAATTGTTATGGTATGTGTTATGCTACACAATATGATCCTGCAGAAACAGCTGCAGCAGGAACAGCATGGGGCAGGGCCACACAGCCCCCCACCAATGCCAAGGCCTGCACAGGCACAGAGTGACTCGGAGGAGGAACAACCTGAGCCTGTCCCAGTAGGCAGAAGGAGGTGTTCCCAGTATGCCCTGGCCTTGGCAAAGAGGCAACGTATAGCACATGCAATGACATAGTAGGGACCCAGGGAATGACACCTCTCTTTGACTCGCACATACAGTAAAAGGGATGCCAAACATGACATTACCTGTGCTCAAGCATGTATATCGAGTGTACTATGTGCATTCAACATAGGCAGCCCTCCAGCACCATCCACAAGTCTGGCACACCCTCAAGGTAAGTCAATCAACCTACTAATTGCCAAATGGAGTAGTAGAGTATGTTGTTACCTGTAGCTATAGTATGGATGTGAGCATGCAAGGGAATTGGGTGGCCGAATGTTATGGCAGCAGACAGTAGACACCCATAGTGGTACCATGACATCTGTAACACACACTGGTATTCCTCTTGTCAGCATGATAGTTAGCAATACAGAATGAAATGGAGTACCTGACATACCAGTACAGTCATAGCAAATGTGTAAAAGTGTCACGTGTGCCCCCCACATCCTATATAGTAATGTAATAACAGTCAGGTGTGCCCCCCAACCTGGTGTAGAAATGTAGAAATAGTCAGCTGTGCCCCACCAACATACACAGTAATGTAATAACAGTCAGGTGTGCCCACACCACTCCTGTGTAGAAATGTAGAAACAGTCAGGTGTGCCCCCCCGCTATGCAGAAATGCAGTGACAGTCAAATTCAAAGCTGATGGATACCTTGCAGAGACAGCATGCTACCTGTCAGTGTACAACACAAAGGTCAGCACTGCAGCACAAACTACCTGGACACGATCCACACATTCAATACAGATGGCCATACTGGGCATGCTCACACACTTAATGAAGGCCATGTCAGTCAACAACATACTGAAAGGTCATACTGGGCATGCTCACACACTTCAACACATGAAGGCCATGACTGCAAACACCAGTGGACCAGACATATCTGGCAGTTGTAGTTGTTAGTGTGGACACTCGTCAGTATGCACCACTCATGTCTTGTATACACAGTGGATAGGAATACAGACATATATGTCAGTACAACACACTATAATAAGCCAAAGGTCGATGTACATAGATGTGTGGAAGAGGGTGACTGTGACAAGGAGCCAACCAGGCCTGTCCCATACAGCACATAGCCAGAGGGCCCCAAACACATGAGGTGCAGATGAGACTCACTGCAGATACTAGCCACCAGTATTTGTCAGCATTATAGACTATATGGTGCAAGTGCCAGCTGTGCAACATGACTGTACAAGGAAGTAGTAATCTAGCAGCTGTATACCAGTACCTGTGACATATGACCCCATGTGTGCCCACATGTGGTGGGTCAACCCCTAGATGAATGGGTTATGGCCCATGTACACACCACCCTCCCCATAGCCCTACTATGACAAGGCTGCTGAGATCATCCAATGTGAAATACACCTTTGGGAGAGTAGTAACCCAGTAATCTCCATAGCATGCCCTGTAACTGTGTACTGCTGTAGTGTGATAAAGTATTTAGATAGGTGTTCTAACCTCAGACTTGGCAGATGTGTGTGTTTGTGTGTGTGTCTGACTGTCTAGACAGCAATGCTTTTTAGGGTACTCACACACCTTACAATTCATATACTCAACTTTGGCAAGGCTGCTGATGTCATCCAATGTGATATACACCTTTGGGGAAGAAATACTCCAGTAATCTCCATGGCACGTGCTATAACTGCATAGTGCTGGAGTGTAATAAACTAATTAGGTAGGAGTTCTATCCCCCAACATTGTAAGTGCGAATGTTTGTGTGTGTTCATTTGTCAGAATAGGGAGCAATGTTTTTGAGGCCATTCACAGCCTCCATCTTCCTACTTTGGCATGTCTGCTGACATCATCAACTGTCAAAAACACCGTTGGGGTAAAAATATCCCAGTAAACTCTGTGGTGCATGCTCTAACTGCATAATGCTGTAGTGTGATAAAATAGGTAGGTGTTCTAACCCCAAACATGGAAAGTGTGTGTGTGTCTGTCTCTGACTGTATAGAGAGCAATGCTTTTTAGGGTACTCACACTCCTTACAATTCATATACGCAACTTTGCCAAGGCTGCTGATGTCACCAACCTAGAAATACACCTCTGTGAAGATTGTAGCCCAGCAATCTCTGTAATATGTCCTGTAACTGTGTAGTGTGATAAAGTACTTAGACAGGAGTTCTAACCCCAGACTTGGCAAGTTTGTGTGCGTGTCTGACTGTGTAGAGAACAATGTTTTTTAGGGTACTCACACTCCTTACAATTTATATACTCAACTTTGCCAAGGCTGCTGATGTTAACAACCTAGAAATACACATCTGGGAAGGATGTAGCCCAGTAATCTCCATAGTGCATCCTGTAATTGCATACTGCTGTAGTGTGATAAAGTATTTAAATAGGAGGCCTAACCCCATGTCAGCAACCTAGAAATACACGTCTGGGAAGGATGCAGCCCAGTAATCTCCATAGTGCATCCTGTAATTGCGTACTGCTGTAGTGTGATAAAGTATTTAAATAGGAGTTCTATCCCCAGACTTGGCAAGTTTGTGTGCGTCTCTGACTGTGTAGAGAGCAATGCTTTTTAGGGTACTCACACTCCTTACAATTCATATATTCAACTTTGGCAAGGCTGCTTATGTCACCAACCTAGAAATACACCTCTGGGAATGTTATAGCCCAGTAATCCCTGTAGTACATCCGGTAACTGCGTACTGCTGGAGTGTGGCAATTCTGGATGTTTTGTGTGTGTTCCAGTGTCTGTGTATGAATGCAGTATAGGCTAGTCACACGCAGTACATTTGAAATGCCCTACCTTGGTAATCCTGCTGATGTCATCCATTGTGAAATACACCTTTGGGAAGGAGTTCTCAAGTATTCCCCGTGGTGTGTCATATAACAGCAACATACTGTAATGTGAAACAGACCTTGGCCAGGGGTTCTATACCCACACATGTCAGTTGTGGATGTTTTGTGTGTGTCTCACTGTCTGTGTAGGGAGCAATACATTTTAGGCTACTCACTTGCAGTACATTTGAAATGCCCTACTTTGGTAATCCTGCTGATGTCATCCATTGTGAAATACACCTTTGGGGAAGGAAAACTCCAGTAATGTCCATGGAAAGTATTATAACTGCATAGCACTATAGTGTAATAAACTAGTTAGTTAGGGGTTTTACGACATGACAGGCATGTGTTTGTGTATGTGTTTGTAATTCATATCCTGTGTAGAGGTGGTTGTAAGTGTGTGACACCCGTGGTCAATGTGGAGTGGGTTTTGCATATTTCTTATATGGTGGCCCTACTATATATCACAATATCAACGTTACTGGGATAACAGATGTAAAATAGCTGAGAGTCTGGGGTGCAAAGCCATACCCATACATGTGACATCAAGGCCAGACAATGACAGTTAGCCACCCCAGTACTACCCAGATCACACTCTCTACCCATGTGTAATACACACACATGCCTAGGCAACAGCCAATATGTGGGTAGTACACTGCATATTGGCCACTGATAGTGACTATGGAGAGATAGCAGTGGGTTACAGAGGGCATGTTACCTTGCTGATTTGTCCAATATGCACATACATGCAGACAGTTCACCTCCCCCATGTTCCCCAATGGACATCTGCACCACCTGTGGTGCCTTCACATGTGATCCACAATGGACATACCATGCCTGACAACATACCCTGTATGGACAGATGCCACTGGCACCAGGGAATGCTGTTAGCATGCTATCAATGTAGGTGCAGGGTAAACCTGCTGCCCATTACCAGTTTCTGCCACAGGTGGGCAGGACTGGCACATCTGATGATAATCTGTGTTTACAACATGGCCCAGACACCCCAGGTACAGTTCCACATGTCACTGTGCATGCATGTTGGAGGTGTGCACATCCTAGACACCATCCATGTCATTGACTAAGGAACATATACATGGCAGGCAATGCACAACACTAGCTACACACAATAGTCACCCAGATGACTCGATGGTGGATACAATACCCACCTGTGTGGGCAAATGTAGAAACTACAGCCCTGAGCCACAATGCAGACCATTGTCATGTGGCCTGATGCCAAAGTATACCCATCACCTACCCTTGTATAGCCTGCTGGCACAGTTGACCACAACACACCTGTGCAGACATGCACCCATGCATGTCAGTACTGGCACCCAGTGTGTTTGTGTGTGTGTGTTGCATGGTGTGTATGGCCACATCCACACTCACTACAACCCCCACGGGCATACTAAAGTATGCTGTCCAATGTCTGACACCTCCTCATACTCTTTGCCCTTATGACCTCCATATGACCCGTGTGGTGCATTTGATACCTGTACAGTGATGTGTTGTGGCAATCCCACAATTGATGAGTTGTACTCCTGGCCCTGCCAAATGTGTCAATGTGTGCGCGTCCCTGTGAGACTGCGGCTGTGTTGATGCTAGCATCTGTTCATGAAGACAGGCAAGTGTACATCCCCTAACTTATATGTACCATATCCCTGTTGCAGATGTCACTCACAATCACATATATGTCCTGAGTGCTCCACAACAGGTAACCCATGTGGCGCATCCAATAACTGCATCTAACTGTGATAGCACTACATAGTTGTTGGGGGTTTGATACCCTGTGCTGGTAGGTGTGTGACACAAACATGCTACAGTTTTACTCTCCCACCCCTCCCTCACAGGTATTTGCCCCTGTCTGCCTCTCTCACCCCCTCTCTGGTGGCTGCAGAGACCCACACCTGCTATGCTTAGGCAGCAGCACGTGTAGTTTAAGTGATGCTCATGATCAACTGATGGCCTCTGCACAAATTTCAGCCCTTCCCTAGCTGATTGCATGTGGGACAGCTGTGGTAACATTCCCATAGCCAATTGCATGGAACCACACTCAAATGTCTAGGAACATCATGGTGATGTTGGCCCTTTTCATTCACTGTGAGCAGGAACTAGATCTGTTGTTTGGCAAACAGCATCTCAGAGAGGATTTACTTCTAACAAAATACACTGTGGAAAGAGGGCAACAAATGGGGGGGGGGGTGCCTGACCTGACTACAGACTGTAAGTGCTGCTATACTGCATTTGGATAATGTTGGTTTTACAGTGTCTGGATATGGATGTCGTACATGTTGCAATACCTGCCATGTCAGTTCTATGTTTATGAGGAATCCCCATCTGCAGGGTCATCTGCAGATTGGCAGTGTTATGCCTTTGGTTTCATGTGTTAGCCACAGAGAATCTATCTGTGGACTGCAGACGCTAGTGTGACGGTTGCAGTCTGTACATGGTGAAGGCCGTGACAGTTACTGACTTCATAACCCTCATAGGACATATGTTGCAACAAACCCTGTTACAACAGTAAATGTATGAGGGTATCACAGCAACATGTCAATATTGACCCTGTGTATGTGCTTTCAGTCACACCTGTCTCATCCTTTGTACATATGTCGTGCATGAAGTGGTGCATATGTGCCATACACCATAATTAGTGTCATCATATCTGATAACAAGTCAGTGATATATCAGACTGCTACACATGTTATGTACAGTAGGGGTTATATTTCATGACATTACCTGGACATTCTGTGGATGATTGTACAGTACTGAGGTCTGTGTACTTATGGTGAATGTCAGTGTGTGTATTGTTAATATGTACCTTAGCCTGTGTACAGACTGTGGTAGATGTCATTGTTCTAGCTCCCCTCCTATCTGATGTTGCATGCTGCCCCACTGCATGGTATCGCATTGGCGTACATGTTCTTACGGCCATACACACACATGTCTAGATATATATATATATATATATATATACATATATATATATATATATATTTATATTACTGGACTGGATGATATGTTTGTGAAAACTGCAGGGTTATACATATCTGCCACGGCTGAGTGGTGAATTTCTTTGTGTATAGTTTGCAGGGCCCTTGGTCTGAGCCTTGCAGGAGCTGTTTGTTTTGTTGCTGGGCAGAACACGGCCTGTTAGATACAGACAGCTTAAGGCAATTTCTAGCAGTTGTAAGCAGGTTTGGGCAGTGGTAAGCACTGCCTAAACAGATTAAGCAATATAGAAGCTAAATGACTGTAAGTTACTATAACCAGAGGTATGCTGTGCTTAGCTCCGCACAAACCTGCTTACAACTGCTTTAAAGTGCCTTAATCACTCTTTATCCAGTGGCCTGTGTTCTGCCCAACAACAAATTGAACAGCTCCTGCAAGGCTCAAAACCAGGACCCTGCACACCATACACAAAGTGATTTACCACTTAGCCATGGCAGACATGCATCATCATTAATGTTTTCACAAACATATCATCCAGTCCAGGTATTCAACACTACGGGGAATGTATTCCAACATGTAGATGTATGCGTGTGTGTATATATATTCATATTTAAATGGATATAACATATCTATATATGTAGATATAGATATAGGAATATATGCATATATGTATGCCAATATATACATATATACACTGATACGAATACATCTATAGATATACATGTATACATCCATATGTCCACACACATATATATATATATATATATATATATATATATATATATATATATATATATATAAATGTAAGTATATATGTGGTTCACCTTTCAAAGGGAGAAAATCATTTCTCCGAATGCTGGAAGGTTGAATGTAGGTTTTCAACATTGCACAATCTTGGAATATATGCATTGAATGTGCAATGAGCGAATGTCACTATGCATTCGCTCCCAGCAGATTTGGCATTTTGTGTGCGGATTGCACTATAGTGGGGATCAGGAACATGTCCCTTTCCCCACTGTACTGCAATCTCGGAGTTAGAATATTAAAGTAGGGGGGGTGTGTGGGGGGGCGCAGCCCCCCAGATAGGGGTACAGGAGGGCTTGCCCCCTGCATTACGATATGTATTCCAACTTGCAGTTTGGAAATCAGCAAATCTGCTTTTCAATTTGCTGAGTTTTGAACTTCGGTTCAATTCAAAATGACTGATTCATGCTTTTGGTTTGCAGAAAGGGCAGTGCAGAGAAATGATTGTCTCACTTTCAAAGGTAAACTCATATATATCTATCTATGCAGGTATATATGGACATACACCTGTAGATGAAATTGGGAACATAACCAAACCCTATATGTCCACATGCACCATTAATGGGTTTGAGAGACCCAAATAACATACGTCTGGCATGGGTAGGTATTCCCCCCACAGCTAAACACGTCTGGCCTGCAATACACTACCAACCTTAGCAGATCCCACAACCAAGACCCTACACGACAAGGGCAGTACACATTAACAGTACTCCATCCCACCTGTAGGATGTCAGGCTGGCATTACTAACATATCATACAGTACAGTCAAGTGAAGTGTCATGCTTGGGGAACCCCCTGGGCAGGCATAGTAAGTAGCTGGGATCCCTCATATGATCCAACAGACTCACACCTGACAATGGATTCACCAATGTTGGCAAGGACAACCACAAATCCACCATGTCAGCTGGGAACTACCACCCAGTAGCCTGATGAGCCTGGTTTGCAGGGACATGGAACATATCAACAATGAACCCATGGCCAATGTCACTGGGAATCTTTATACCCTGGACCCCGCTAATGTTGGACTTGTCAAAGGCAGAGAATACAACATGACCCTGGTATACCTCCTTGACGCAATAATGACAGGTGTAGATGAGGGTTGGGAGGTGGCCACAGCCTATATAGATCATAGCAGGCTTTTGTGCACCATCCCACATGTAGGAATGTGTGTAGATGTTAAGGGATCTACCTCCGTTCACAGACTATGTTTCCTCCAGGACTGCTTGGCAAATGCCAAAATTCCACAGGTCCCATCCCATGGACATACAGTCCTTCACAGGTCATAGATATGTTAATGCCCTCCTCCACACTGTAGAGGTGTGCAGTAATACTGGGGTTGCTATATCTCACTGGGTGTGGCTGTTGTGGACACATCCACTATCATTGCAGTTACTGCTGCATCTATCCACCCACATAGCTGTCTGTAATACTGGACAGTGTATGTTATCAGGTTGGTTAGTTGTTGTTTACACAATTCACAGTAGTAGAGCACCTCACACCCTCCTAAGGGTAGGGTTATGCCACCGGCATTGGCACACCCATGTTACTGAAATGAGGAATGCAGTAGAATGGGGAAAGGGACATACACCCTGCTGTTGGCCTGTTCAATGTCATTCAAATAGCAGACTGCATATATACCAATGTGTGGTTGTGCCTATCCTGTCTTGGTGGGATTACATGGGCAACAGATGTGTTACTTGCATGGGGACATACCTCCATGTGTACAGTCTTGTATCTGTACTGCATCCAAACCAAAGGCTCTGTGTGTTGTACCCAGCCATGTCATGTGTACCACCCACTACAATTACTGGTGTCCACTGTAGAAGACATGCTGACACCACTACACCCATCAGCCATGTGGCACATGGACAATCACAACACAATCAGAATAGATAATGGTGAAAACAATACACCATTGTTAATTGCAGCTATAATGCATCATGTCTGCATAGATGCACCTTCCAGGATGTTAGCATTTCACTGTACTGCTGACAACATGCTACACAGCATTCCATTGCTACACTGTTGTACAGTCACCCTGTGCATCAGCACCATGTTAGCCTGTCCCTGCATCGATGTTACAGATGACAGGATGTGGCACAGGTATCATCATATGCACAGAGTGTGTTGTTGGTTTGCCAGAGGCATAGGCTGAGCCATACAATTGACAACATGTGTGTGTGTGCATGCGTGCGTGTGTGTGTGTGTGTGTGTGTGTGTGTGTGTGTGTGTGAGGGCTGAGTAGTGTTATGGGCCAATGGTGATGTGTGTAGCTCTCAGCTGTGGACCTATCCATATGATAGCCAGAGGATTGGCTGTTAGGTTTTGTCTGTGCACTACACAGGTATTGTTCCACATATAACAGTGACATTCTGTATGTTGAGTGCTATTAGTACAGGGCTACATCCATTTGTATTTCAATGTTATATTCCTGCATAAGGGTATGTTGCAACAAATCCTGTAACACTGGCAGTTTCCAGGGTGTGTAACAGCAATAATGCAAATATGGCCCCATGTTCCTGCCTCTGTCCTCCACATATATGCCAGTCTTTGTCCTGCTGGGATACAAACAGGGGTTGTTAGGTAATGGCCTATCATTAATTACTGCTAACATTACTGCTATCATCCCAGTCATGTCATGGACTCCCACACCAACTGTTGGGCAAAGTCCATACATATGGGGGCAACAGCTGGACAACACATATATGCCCTTTTACATTCCAGAGGTCAGTGTGTGGTACACAGTGTTCCTTGCCCTTGTACAGCTGTTTATGGGGGGGCGGGGGTCAATGCCATTAACCTAGGCTGTGACACCTTTTCAGGGATATAAGTGTTAAGACAAGGGTCATTCAGTGTGATAGTGAGATGTTAAGTGAAGCAATGTTATGTACGAAATTCTGTGACATTACCACAAGTGCTACATTTCCTCTTAGGGCTTGACTACAGGGTGTAATTCGAGGCTGCTGAACTACATCTGCAATTGCTGATAGTTTCTTATCTTGAAGGCAAATCCTGTGTCTACTGTTGTAATAATTGAAGGCCTTTGCCTGGACAGCATAGAATGGTATATATCCACATTGCTTGCATCTACTGTTTTGTGTGGGCCTTGCATTCATCACTGATTACTTATTTCAAAATGTATGTGGTGTAAGTACTGGCATACATTATTGTATAGTACACAAATAAAGGTTTTCTGTGTATGCATACTTGTGTGTTGTGTCATGTCCTTTGAATTATAGTTGGGTATAAGTTTAATGTGAGTATTCTCATTTGTGGGAATGGTTGCCACAATATACATTTCACAGGTGCCAGTTACAGGGCTTGTGGCTGAGGGATATACTTTGCACCCGGTACTTCCACACTACTTCTACATAGGTTCATAGGTTCATAGGTAGGTACTAGGCTATTGGCCATAGGGCCTATACAAGCCTAGCCAAAAAGGTACCCTGTCTTTCGCCACCCAAGAAAATAATTTTCCTGTGTTCCTGTCTAGCAGAACCACAGAAGTGATCCCCGGGGTGAATTTCCTATTACCCATCCTATCGTCAAGATTTTTCTTGAAGAGTGTTAATGAGGAGCTCTGTTTGACATAGATAGGTAGTCTGTTCCATAGTATGGGAAGTCTCTGGGACAGGAATCTATCCCTCCAGCATGTTCTGTTTATTGTGGTGACAAGGTTTAGGTCTCTAGAGCATGTAGCTTGGAGGGATTGGGATGTATTTAAGTGGAGCATGTCCAACAGCTCTGGGTTTGACATAGCTTTGTATGTTAGGCAGAGATCGCCTCTGAGTAAGCGATATGCGATGGAGTAAAGCTGGAGTGTTTGAGATGGTCTGCGTAAGGCATCTGTTTGAGGCCAGTAATCCTCTTTGTGAGGTATTTTTGTGGCCTTTCCAGTTGTTGCAGATGTCTTGTGAGGTACATACCAAAAGAGGCGCTGTACTCTATAATGGGTCTAATGAGTGATGAGTAGAGGGGAACAATGACCTCTTTTTTTCTGGATGAGAAACCTTTTGTGATGAGGTGTGCCACATAGAAGGATATCCTGACCACTGTGGCGATGTGATTATCAAAGGAAAGACTACTGTCCACCTGTGTCCCAAGGTCTCTGATCACAATTTCGGTGTTAAGTAGACTACCGCCTATGTGGTAGTTCATGGGTACAGAGTTTTTACCAAAGGGGATGACAATGCACTTTTTGGCATTGAGCTTGAGACCATGTCTTTGACACCAGGCATTTGTCTCAGTGAGCCCCTTTTGTAGGATGTCCACATCATTAGGAGTTTCGATTATGGCTCCTAGTTTGCAGTCATCTGCGAATTTAGTTAGCCAAAGACCTTCTGTGCTAGCCTGTACTTCAGAGAAGTAGATATCAAACAGGAGAGGACCCAGGACTGAACTCTGTTGTATTCCACTTGTCACTGGTCTGAAGTCAGATTTGGAGTCTACTACTTTCACGGTGTGGGTTCTGTCAGTAAGCCAGTTGGCAACCCATCTTGTGACATAGGGATTTCTACCGAGTTTAGTGAGTTTATCTATAATTCCAGAGTGTGGATGGTGTCGAATGCCTTGGCGAGATCTAGATAGGCTATGAGAACCACCTTACCCTCATCTATGGCTTTGGTGACTACTTCAAAGATGTCTATCAGGCTTAGGAGACATGGTCTGCCTTTTACAAATCTAAACTGTGTGGGGTCCAGAGTTTGGAGATCTCCAGTGACTTTGTTTATGAGTTCCATGATGATACATTCCATGGCCTTGCAGATGAGGCTTGTCAGGCTTATGGGGCAGTAGTTCCCGGGGTCTGTTGTGGCCCCCCCTTTGTGGAGTGGGATAACTGTTGTGGTGCGCCATTCAATGGGCACAAAGCCTGAGGTGAGGCTATGATTAAACATGGTACTTAGGTATGTATGGCTACTAATACCTTTTGTCTGTGTATATGTGTATGTACCTATATATATATATATATATATATATATATATATATATATATATATATCATATAGCTATATCTATATATATATATATATATATATATATATATATATATATATATATATATATATATATATATATATATATATATATATATATATATATATATATATCTATATATATATATATATATATATATATATATATATATATATATATATATATATATATATATATATATATATATATATATAGCTGTCTATCTGTCTACATTCACAGATCTGTCCATATGTCCATGCATGTTCTGCTCATATTTTGGCCTGTACCTAATTCTCTTGGCAATTGACATGGATGATCACAGCACTGAAGTCAGTAACTAGTGCCAACACTTTTGTGTTGCAGACTTCATCTCCTTCTACATATGTGTTCTAATACATATAACTGTGTAACTAGCAACATTTTAAGTGTATTAGAGCAGTAATTGATATATATCCCTATTTGTACCCACATTGTGGCACACTTTGTCCAGACTACTTGCATTAACAGGTTGTGAGTTATGATATTACTACATTTCCTGTACTGTTGACTGATTGTGCTGGATATGTTTGTAAAAACATCAGGGTTATGTATATCCACTTTGGTTTAGTGGTAAATCACTTTATGTGTGGAGTGTATGGTCCTGGGTTCAATCCTTGCAGAGGCAGTTTATTTTGTTGCTGGGCGGAAGACGGGCTGTTGGTTACAGAGTGATTAAGGCACTTTAAAGCAGTTGTAAGCAGATGGGCAGCCATGGTGGTGCAGCAGTTAGCATTTCCACCTCACAGCAAGAAGTTTTCCAGTTCAATCCTCAGTTAGGGTGCCTTCTGTGCAGAGTCTGCATGTCCTCCCTGTGGTCGTGTGGGTTTCCTCCAGGTTCTCTAGTTTCCTCCCACATCCCAAAGGCATTCTATAGTTTGAATGGACACTCTAAATTGGCCCTAGGTGTATGTGTGTGCCTTCTGTGGAAGGTTGGGTGCCAGGCTAGCAACTCAACACCATAAAACTCCACTGCCAATCATGAGCAGACAAGGTAATCCACTGTGGCAACACCTAACTAGGAAAAGCCAAAAGAAGAAGAAAGCAGTTGTAAGCAGGTTTGCACAGAGCAAAGCACTGCCAGTTACAGTTTCTAACAGTCAGTTAACGTCTATAGTGCTTAAACTATGTAGGCAGTGCTTACCCCAGTGCAAATAGGCTGAAACCCGCTTGCTGCTGCTTAAAAGTGCCTACTACCGCTTACCCCTATGGTAATTTCTTTAAAAGAAAAGAAAAAGGGGTGATAAGAAAGTAGTAAAAAAGGGGCACAGAGTGAAAGACAGTAGGCAAGATAGCTAGGGATGTGCAGGAAGGGTGTAGGGAAGGTCCATAGCTGCCCAGTTCTTCTACAGCAACAGCTGTGCATATGCAATGAATCTGGAGGTACATTTGTACATTCCAACCCCTGGGAGAGGGGTGAGGACAACAATAATATGTTTTGATACCAATTAGACTGGATTACATGTGGCCAATGGACATGTGTGCAAAATGGACAGCTGTGTTTGGGGCATGATTTATATTTGGGAACAGACTGCCTTTTTTATGTTTTTTTAAGGTGAGAGTGGGATGTTGGGGAAGGAGAGTAGGTATGCTCGGGGATGATAAGTTGGGTAGGATGACAGACAAGACAGACAAGACAGCATTCAGAGGTGGTATATGACATGTGGTGGGGACACCTTGGATGGGGAGGGGTGTTTGGAAGTCGCAAGCCCATGGGCTCCCAAATGGAAACAGTGGGACTGAGGTCCCCATCTATGGGCAGTCACCACTGCACCTTCATGGCCCCAAAGGTGGCTGTACTGGGGGCCGTGTAGGAGGGACTGGCTCACTCTCTAATTGCACCACTCGACCCTCAAGCTGACATAGCCAGTCTCAAAACTCCATATCGAGCTCCCTACGCACCATGGCCTAGATCTGATGATGGGTGACATGTTCCTCTCTGCTCCTGGTCCCGGGGGGGCAAGCCCCATCCCCTGTGGTGGTTCCACCCGATGGTGGTGCAAGGCCAAAGGAGGAGGAGGTACCAGGCTGGGCCCCAGACGTGCTGGTGCCCAGTGCTCTGGCCAGCTGAGGTGGGACAGGTGGGTCCGCTGGGACCGGCCTTCCCATACGAGCTATGTTGTAGCAGGTTTATGACAGATATGCGTTAGTAATAGCCAACAGCATTCAGAATAGTTATAATAGCATGCATAGGTATTCCCATTAACCCAAAACACCAGATTTAACACAGTTGCAGAACAAGCAGAACACAGGCATATATGGAACAACAGTGGCCATTACAACAGCATGCAGGTTTCATTGATGGCAACAAGCCACCAATATGGGTGTATTTTAGCATGGCACATGCATAGAAACAAATGTGAATATTTATAAACCATTAGGACATATGTCCCAACATAAGTTTGGAGTGTACACATGCCGGTTGAGGTGTGTCATTGTGTTATTTTTACACATATGGTAGGGGTGAGAGAGAGATTCAATTAACAACTAATATATCCTTGTAGTTTTCACAACATTCTTAGTCACCGCACTGATCTGTCCCTTACGTGTATTATTACACTACCCAATGGCCTTATATTGTACACTGGTATGTTTATAGATTATTATATACATGACCTGTGTCTTACATACAGGCATGACAAGATGCAGGTGTTAATGCAACATATGTTGAGAATTGCTCTCATATACTTTGGGTGAGGTGCTAGAATGACAGGTTTGTTTTCATATACATTTTCTGAGTATGTACATGTTTGACTATCAGTTATATGTCATTAACAGCTGCCTACATTTCTTGGATCATCACATTGATTTTTCAGGGGAACAGGGTACCAGGCTGGTGATGTGGGCCATTTATCTGGACATGCTGGACAGATTGGAACAGTTGTGAGGTATGGATATTTGTGCAACTTTCTATTTGAGCCTTCTAGCAAATTCTGTACAATTGTTGGGTGTAATTATGCATGGAGCTTTCTATCTGAAAATTGTAACAAAATCTGTACAGTTATGGGGTATGATTATGCATACAAATTACTAGCACTCCCGGGATTCAAACCCCTGCTGTGTGTGACAAATAAAATTACAGTTAACATCACAGTACACTGTGCCTTCAGGAAATTGATATGAAGCTTTCTACTGTTTTCTGTGTAAGTCTCTCTCACTTGTACAATATGCCTGACCTCTTGGCACTTCCAACATTGTTATACAGAACTTCATACACATTTTATCTTCTGCATACCACAGTGTGGGTAACACTGCTTAATACAACAGTACTATGTATAGTATGCAACAGTTCAACAACATATGACAAAAGAGTAAACAGAAGCACTCCAGGGGTTATACCTTTATTCACAGGATATTACACATTTATTTCTACTGGTACGACACTTTCTAAGGCTCTTATATTTATTTGTTATGACAGTACATGCTGAATGATTACTAACCTGCCTCATGACACAGCCTTTACAACCTAGCATCATGGGCTTGCTGGTTTGGAGCGCGCTCATCTGCAGTTGTCAGAGAAATACAGTGGTATTTTGCCATACCTATCCATAGTATACACAAGCTAGGCAATTATTAACTACTTAGTAGAATGAGTACATACTCAGTACTGGGGCATTAAGCATCTGCAGAGACTCCTGGATCCACTGATCCAGTACACCCCCCCTCCGCCGCTTCAGGTCAGCATGGTGATGCCTGACCTGCTCACCAGTCTGGGGGATACCTGTGGCACTGGTGAGGTCACAGGCGAGACTGTTCCAGGCCTCCATTTTATATTGAGAACCCTGGTACTGGCCCTGCGGTAGTCTCTGCTCATGGTGTTTTACCAGGAGCCATACCATGAATTTTTACTCCAGGATGCCCCAGCGCTGCACTCTAAATCGACTGCCTTCACCCACACCAGCCATTCTGCCTGCAGTAGGAAGCTACAACCAGTTATGGGAAGTATTCCCACCTGTGGGGTTTAAATCTGGCCAATTACCTGCACATTTCTGTGATTGGATGGTTTTGAAAAGGCTAAGCTATGGGCACACCTGCTTACCTAGGGTTGGCCGTGCTTAAAGGGGTATACCACTAGGCAGATTGAATTGGCTCTCCTACACATTGCTTACACATACTGAGTTGAGCTGTGCTGCAGTTAATAGTTAATTATAGGTTCATAGGTTGGTACTAGGCTATCGGCCCTAGGGCCTATACAAGCCTAGCCATAACAATTCCCTGGCTATTTCTTCACACACTATTTACTTCCCTGGACCCCTGTCTAGCAGGGCAACTGACGTAATCTCCAGGGTGAATTTCCGTTCTCCCATCCAATCATCAAGGTTCCCTTTGAAGAGGGCCAAATAGGCGCTCTGCTTGACATGTATGGGCAGTCTATTCCAGAGTCTAGTGAGTCTCTGGGTCAGGAACCTATCCCTCCAGCATGTTTTGTTTATTGTGATGATAAGGTTTAGATCCCTGGAGCGTGTGGCTCTGAGCAATTGGGATTTCTTTAAGTGTAGCATGTCCAACAGCTCTGGGTTTGACATGGCCTTGTTTGTTAAGCAGACATCGCCTCTGAGTAGACGGTATGCGACAGAGTATAGCTGGAATTTTTTAAGGAGGTCAGTATAGGGCATCTGCCTTAGTCATACCTCTCAACCTTTAAGACCAAGAAATCTGGACAAAGCCATATATAATGGGGCGGACAAAGGCCCAGAAATAGGGACAATATGTAAATATTGCTCTTACAAACATAGAAAGTTTTTAGAATAACAGATTTTGTATTAGCATGAATTTTCTGGAGAATATGAACTTTGTAACTCAAATGTCTGTCATTATTTTCTCACTTCAATCCTCAGTGATTTGCCAGGAAACCAAAATTCTATGAGGAGCAGACAAAAAATATGAGGCAAAAATCTGGACAATCTGCAAAAATCTGCACAGTTGAGAGGTATGGCCTTAGGCCTGTGATTTTTTTAGTGAGGTATTTCCGCAGCCTTTCCAGTTGTTGCAGATTTCTTGAGAGGTACATACCAAATGGGGCGTATATTCTATAATGGGTCTAATGAGGGATGAGTACAGTGGGACAATGAATTCCTTTTTTCTGGATGAAAAGCCATTAGTGATGAGGTGTGCCCCATAGAAGGATTTCTTGACTGTTGTGGCGATGTGGTTATCGAAGGTGAGACCACTGTCCACCTGTGTCCCTAAGTCTCTTATCACACTTTTGGTGTTTAGTGTACTGCCACCTATGTGGTAATTCATGGGTACATGTTTTTTCCCAAAGGGAAATTGGCATTAAGCTTAAGCCCATGGCTCTGGCACCAAGCATCTATTTCTGTAAGGCCCTGTTGTAGAGTATCCACATCATTTGGGGATTCAATAATGGCTTGCAGTTTTCAGTCATCTGTGAACTTTGTTAGCCAGAGTCCCTTAGTGTTGGCCTGTACTTCAGAGAAGTAGATGCCAAACAAGAGCAGTCCAAGGACTGAACCCTGAGGTACTCCACTTGTTACATGTCTGGAGCTGGATTTGGAGTCGGCTACCTTTACAGTGTGGGTTCTGTCAGTAAGCCAGCTGACAACCCATCGGGTGACGTAGGGATTAATGCCCAGCTTAGTAAGTCTATCCATGATTCCAGAGTGGGGGATGGTGTCAAAGGCCTTGGTGAGGTCCATATAGGCTGTGTGGACTGCCTTACCCTCATCCATGGCTCTGGAGACTGATTCTAAGAAGTCACTCAGGTTCAGGAGGCCCTTCATGAACTCAAACTGGGTGGGGTCCAGTGTTTGAAGGTTGCCAATGTCTTTGTTTATAAATTCCATGAAAATACATTCCATGGCCTTGCACATCAGGCTCATCAGACTGATGGGGCAGTAGTTCCTGGGATCCAAGGTGAATCCCCCCTTGTGGAGTGGGATAACTGTAGCTGTGCGCCACTCAGTGGGACGAAGCCTGAGGTGAGGCTATGATTAAACATGACACTTAGATGAGGTGCCAGTTCATTTTTTATTTCATGTAATACACAGCCCGGGATGTCATCTGGTCCCATGGATGCTGTAGTCTTAGCTTTGGAGAGTGCATTTTTTACCTTTGTAGCCATTATTACCGGAATTTGGCAATCTTCCTGTACTGAGATTGGCGGTTTAGGGGGTGAGAGGGTGGTGAAGTTGGCACTGAATTGATCTGCCAGTATAGTGGCAATATCCTTGGAAGCAGTATATTTAATGCCATTTTGTTGTAGCTCAGAGCAGATCTGAGCATTGCCATTTAGATTCTTGACATAATTATAGAATGCCTTATGGTTGTTTTTGGAATCTTTGGCAATTTTATTTTCATATTAGCACTATATTTGCCTTTTGGCAGTGACTTATTATTCATTATGGGTTATATATGTGTCTGGTATCCATGATTCATATGTACATACACTGAATGGGGTCTTGGGGACTTCTACACTTTACTACAATAACACCTTAGATCTATGCTTACTGCAGTACTCCAGTTCACATATTTATGTTCTGTGGCAGGTTATACAACATCACACTGTACATATATTCAGTTCACATGTTTGGTTTGATTTCCCTATGGTGAGGATTAGTTTGCTGATACCTCACTTGTCTGTATTGCTATGATGTCTTAGAGGTTAACTACTGTGACTGTGGTGTATGGTGTCTTGAGATCAAGCCTTGCAGAAGCTGTTTATTTTGTTGCTGGGCAGAACACGAGCCATTCGGTACAGAGTGATTAAGGCACTTTAAAGCAGTTGTAAGCGGGTGTGCATGGGTTTGCATGGAGCTAAGCAATGGTAACCTCTGGTTACAGTTTCTTACACTCAGTTAGCTTCTACTTTGCTTAATCTGTGTAGGCAATGCTTACCCCCATACAAATGGACTTAAACATGCTTACTAGTGCTTATACATGCTTACTACTGCTTATTTGTGCTTAAAGCTGCTTACTAGTGCCTTATTTATTATGACACTGACACTTCACATGTGCATTTAATGCAGTACTTCAGTTCACATTTAAATGTCATTTAGTAGGTTATACAGCAAAATAATGTAAAAAAATGTTCATATACAGATTTCACATGGAAAATGGTATGTGCTGCAGTGGGACTCAAACCGGGAATGCCTGCTTGTTAGGCGGATGCTCTGACCACTACATTATTGCTGTTCTGCTTCATTTGCATATGTTTACCTTAATGTCATACCCATGCTCCTTTTCCCTGGCCCCCGAGCTCCACGTACACAGCATCCATCCATTCTCCAGTTGCTAGCCCTGCCATACCACACCTCCATACATTTCCCTCTCTGCATTTCTCGGTACTCCTCCATTATACTGTCTCGATGCAACCTTCTGCAGGCTCTTCATCTGGTTAGTCCATGTACGTTCGAGACTCCCATTGATCCTCCTCTGATACTGATGGACACATCTTTGTGACCCACAAAGTCTGGTTTGTCCCGCCAGGGGGGCCTGTTGTTGTGTCACGAGTAGACTTTGCTGGACTACATTATTTCTCCCACTGGCAGCATCCTGCCAAGGGTTTGAGATGCAGTGGTGTGCTCACACACTGGACCAGCCTCATCTCCCGGTTCCGCGGATGAAGCACCCCCCCACGGCATGCCCCATTTCTCATTCCTTTCTTCAGTATTGTGCAAGACTACTGTTCTCACAGTATGTGTGGACAGGCACTGTTCATTGTTACTTATAGACTGCTCAGAATACTGTGATTGAGCAATGTGCACATGTTTGCTGGTATTAATCTGCATACTTACATACATTTCCTATACTGTTAACTGCCTGTGCTGGATGTTATGTTCATGATAACAGCAGCTGATTGTCTATCTGCCATGCCTTCGTGGTAGCTCACTTGGACTATAGTGTGCAGGGTGGGGGGGGCCTGGGAGTGCTGATCATTTTGTTACTGGGCACGATGAGAGCTGTTGCCTACATGGTGCATAAGGCACTGTGGGGAAAGTGTTGGCGGATATGCGCTGGTGTGCTCAGGACTCAGACTTACTGACCTCCAGTTACGGCGTCTTACACTGGGTTGGCCTTTACATTGCTTAACCAGTGTGGGCATTGCTTACCGCCGCCCAAACAGGTGTAATCCCACTTGCTGCCAAATACCCCTGTGCTACTTCATTAACATGGTATGATACATGCTTAAGTCAGGTGTACATGTCAGGTATGACTGTTGATGAAGGTCATTGCAAGGTGAAGTGGGATTCCAGTTTAGCAGTTCTGAATAGGCTACACTCAGGTATTCGGTTTAGGTTTAGTTATGCCATACTTGTGTTGTAGAGTAGATGTGAATAGTGAAGGTGTAGGTAGGTAGGTAGGTAGGTGGAGGGGGAACAGTTTAACTGTATAGTAGGCCATTGGACTGATTGGTGGGGAAGCAGTAGTGCAGGTTTGCAGTATGCTGGGATTTGTATGCGAGGCAGGGCAGGAGGTGTCGGTGTCACTAGTTGGTGTAGGGGTATGGAGTGTTAGTTGTGGGGGGTGAACTTTGCCAGGTGGTGAACAGGTGGTGATCCAGGTGTGCTTGAAGTTTCCCTTTATGTGTTATTTGCATGTGTCGTGTGGGACAGCTGCAGTAGTACACATGGGTTGGGGGTTCCAGATTCTGCCAATATAGTTGTGATGAGGGTGTCACCTATTTGTGACTGTTAACATTACCAGTCATGAAACAGGGGTCGATAGGTAAGTGGTGTTATTGGGCCACACAGATGGGCTGATAGTAGGGGACATGTCCAGGGATGTGCAGGATGGCTGAAGAGAAGGTCCACAGCTGGCCATTTCATCTACAGCAACAGCTGTGTATATACCCTGCATTTGTGGGTAGGTTTGGACACTCACACCCCTAGGTGGGGGAGGACAGCAGTGATACCTTGTGATGCCACTTAGTTTGGCTTACATGCCTACAGTTGGGGGTTGCGACCATGTGTTCTTTGGTGTCATTTAGTGGGTTTACAACAACACATCTGGTTATACCGTACTTTGCCATGTAAACTAGGCTTTGCTGTAGTGGGACTTGTACCGGGTGTGGCTGCTCATTAGGAGTTGTCTCTGCCCAATGCACACTATTGCTTACATCCCTGGGGCAGTCCACATAGAGCTGCTCCAGCCAACACCTGCATGGCTAGGCCTATAATTACATACCCATAGTTCCCAACCCACACATCCTCTTCAGCACTCTTTCTTACTCTGGGTGCAGGTCGGATCTAAACACACCACTACACACTGCCCACTCTCCACTTCTCAGGACCCATCATGTACGTTGTCTCGCCCCAATTATCATCATGCTTCCCCAACCTTGTAGTCTGGGAACATGCGTGCCCTGCCATAGGTTATCCATGTAATGGCTGGAAGCCCAAATAGCCATTACATTTTTGGGCTGTCCCACAAGAGACATTCTTGTCTTTGTTTCAAGATTAGACTTGGCGGGTCTCTCCAACTGGTAGTATCCTGCCTGTAGTCTGGGAAGCAGTGGCTTGTATACATTTATTGTGTGTTTGTATGTTTCACCTGTCTATCTGGGGGGGAGGGTTGATATTACGTGTTACATGTTTTTGATTGGGACCCTCACCCCCACTGGCATGGCCTGGGAACATATGTAAGTCTTAACTGCTGTATCATATCCTACCTATATATCGATATATCTCTATATATTTACATATATATAGATATATATATATATATATATATATATATATATATATATATATATATATATATATATATATATATATATATATAAAAATGACATGTGGATGTATGAGTATCTGCATATGTATATATCTATATGTGGGTATCTATATATATGTCTGTCTATGTATGTCAACATTTGTGCTGCAGAGAGGAAGAGGTATATCTCCATGTAGTTATGGGTATATATACACACACACATAGTTCTACACATGTAGCTACATATCCTGTCATGTTGCCTGTTATTGCTGGGTACTCTTTCGTGTGCATACCGGCCAACCTTGTATGCCTCATATGCTTTGCGATACCTACAACTAAATCCGTTAGTGTACACAGAGTCACACATGAAATCTATTGTTAGTACCAGGTAATCATTCGTCCCATGAGGGACAGCCAGTACATTGAGTATACAACTTTCATCTACTCCCGGAATTACATAGGTACCCATGGCTATGTGCATGGACTATGGCATGTGCCAGACCTAGGATACTTGGGTTGAGACAACATACGGGATGGGACCTGAGGGGGGGGTGTGTGGAGGGGGAGCAATGTGTGGTGTTGTGGTAGCTATGGGCCGGTAACCAGGGTTGAGATGGTGGCTCCGTGTGTGTAGTGGGTGGGGGGAAGCGGAACTGTTGGTAATGAATATATGGGTTGGGGATGGCCTTGGTTGGATGGACCTGTACTGCTCGGGCCATCTAGTGGGTGGAGGAAAAGGGGATGTGATGTCAACATGTGGAACATGACCGAGGGCTAATTTAAATCCCTATTTCAATGACACATGTACATTACATTGAGCTTGGTAGTGTTTTGCAGGGTTGACATGTTTGTCTGGGTGGAGGGGTATGCCAATTCGTGTGTGAGGTATATTGTTTGGGGCCTTTCAAGGCCTTTCACGGTGCATGTGGACATATATGTGTCTGTTGATCTGCTATTGCTATCTACAGGTGTCTGGCCATATATACCTCTGTGGGTGTTTATATTTGCTTAGATATTTCTAACTCTGTCCGTATATAACTATGGGGACATTTATCTGCGTACATATGTGTAATTTGCTGTGTATATGTGGACATATGGATGTTGACATATATATGTGTAGTTGTTGGCATTTGAATGTTTATCTGTTCATATATTTGTATATATCTCTGGATATTTTTATATATATATATATATATATATATATATATATATATATATATATATATATATATATATATATATATATATATGTGTGTGTGTGTGTATGTGACTACATCTATAGATATGTTGTATCCATCTAGCTGTAGGTATACATTCTCTGTGCTGTTTAATGACTCTACTGGATATGTTTCTGACAGCATCAACATTATTTGTGTCTGTCTGGCTTAGTGGTAGATCTTTTTGTCTATGGTGTGCAGGGTCCTTGGTTCAGGCTTTGCAGGAGCTGCTTATTTTGTTGGTGGTGCAGAACACCAGCGGTTGGATACTGAGTGATTAAAGCACTTTAAAGCAGTTGTAAGCGGGTTTGTGCAGGTTTGCATGAAGGTAAGCACTGCCACCTTCCAGTTACAGTGTCTTACACTCAGTTGGTTTCTGCTTTGCTTAATCTGTGTAGGCAATGCTTACCCCTGTGCAACTGCACTTCAACATGCTTACTAGTGCTTATATATTTGGGCTTAGACCTGCTTACTAGTGCCTTATTCATTAGGACACTGACACTTCACATGTGCATTTAATGCGGTACTCCATTTCACATTTACATGTTATTTAGTAGGTTATTACAGCAAACGTGAAAAACTTGTTCATATACGGATTTCACATGGAAAATGGTATGTGCTGCAGTAGGGCTCAAACCGAGAATGCCTGCTCGTTAGGCAGATGCTCTGCCCACTACACTACTGCTGTGTTGCGTCATTTGCATATATCTTCCTTGTTATCCTCTTCAGCCTTTTAAGCTGCTTTAACCGTAGCTAAGCGATGGACACACACACACACACACACACACACACACACACACACACACACACACACACACACACACACACACACGCACACACACACCTACTGTTAACTGTACTCAGATTTAAATAAATATAGTGTGTTTTCTTTGCTTTATTTTTATGTCCTGTTGCTGTTGGACACATGGGTGACTTTTAGTTGGGATATGCGGACACCTATGGGTGGCCTCGCTCATTTATTTCCATTTTCTGCTGTTCTATACTGCATGGGCGTGTTTATTCTGAGAGCTCTGCTTTCAGACACGCCCCCTGCATTTGTACATGCTCTGTGTAGGATTGGTAGTTCAGGCAGCACACCTTCATTAATATGCATGGCGTGCTGCTGTCCTCCTCCTAAACTGCCGCTTCCATGCAGC
Organism: Protopterus annectens; assembly: GCF_019279795.1. NCBI lineage: Eukaryota > Metazoa > Chordata > Ceratodontiformes > Protopteridae > Protopterus > Protopterus annectens. The sequence continues at coordinate 254,800,489 of NC_056729.1, read as the reverse complement.
ACTAGACTAGTCCTGCATTGTAGATTAGTAAATCCGGGAGTGTGTCTGTGTGGGTCATAAAAGTATGTGTTAATAAGATAATTGTATAACTGCATAATACAGTAATTCCTTCCACAATATTAACTGCATGCACAATATGGCTGAACTAAGTCAGGCACCACAACCTAGTCAGAATGTCAGAATGTAGGCTGGGGGAGGGGGTGGAAGTTGCAGTATCAGGTGAATGATCACCACACAGTGAGAAATGACCATTCCCTTATACACTTACGGTCATTAGGCAGAAAACTATCAAAGTACACATTATTGTTCTTATATATATATATATATATATATATATATATATATATATATATATATATATATATATATATACACACACACACACACACACACACACACACACACACACACACACATATATATATATATATATATATATATATATATCTGCATCTATCTGCAACAGTAAATATGTTTGATTTAATGAAGATTGAATTGAAAGGAATTAAAAACATCCTTAAATTGCTAAATTGTTTGTGTGTGTACAGCTTCTGTTTCTGCCTGAACAAAATTCACAGACAGTTACATGAAATTGCAAGTTAGGTATGCAAGCCGTAACAGTTTAAAGTAGAACCTAGACTGAAAGTGTATGGAAAGATTCTAGACAACACCCTATCTCCGAACAGATAAGTTGCACTAACATATAAGAGTACGAATTTGAAAGATGATGCAGTCCCACTATTTATAATTTGCTTTAAAGGAAATATTGGCGCAGTATAAGAAGTCAGATATTAATAAATATTTAAACAAACATATACTAAGCAAGTACAGCAATGAATGAAATGCATTGCATAATATTAGTAGCTATATCAGTAATGTTAAGGAAAATAAGGCGAAATACAGGTAAACAACTGTCTTATGTCTTCTCTATCTAACGGCTGAGGAAATTTGAGTATAATAAGTCCCAGCAGAGTAGAACAGTCACCAGTCTGGTTGAAGTCACTGGTCAGCTTGAATAAATTAGTAAATGCAGTATTCTGTCTTTAACTGATTTCATTACTTTTTATAACTGCAAGTATTTATAAAGGGTGGTAACTGAAGGTCGACACTGCTTTTGATATGTTATTGCGACTAAGCCTAAAATGGTTGGAGGATTGGCTAACAGGGTTGGGAGTTGGCCTATGGTTAATGTGCTACAGAATTTGATTTTCACCTTTGAAGAATACATGGCTAGACTTAAAAAGGCCCTAATGTTGTCTTGGTAACTTAGTGGGTATAGTCAGTTTTATTTAATGTAACGTTCACGTTCATCCTCAAGCTATACCCTAAACCATTGCTTTGTATGATATTAATAGTTTTTTTGACATACAAATCTGTACTTTAATTCTAAATATAATTTTGCAAATAAGACACGTTTATATATATATATATATATATATATATATATATATATATATATATATATATATATATATACATACATATGTATGTAGGTTAATTAAGGAAATAGGTTTGTAGGCTTTTGTGCTTGGATATACAATTGAATAGTTTGTGGTGTATGCGACTACCTGTATCCCTCTGGTTATATAAAGTGGGACTTGATTATAAGAATTCAATGGCTACTCCTGAATGTCTGAACAGAAAGTAGTGAGATTGACCCTTGTATTAGCATATTAGGTTTCAGGGAAATGTCTTGAAGTAGGTTGATAGAAAAATTATACACCTTATGTTTCATACTGTCTGAAGATGCATTGTTTACCTTGCACTGTTTTTTGTGAATATTTGCTTGGGTCATATCATAACTTACATCTTGATGTGGTAACGTAGTATCCTGACATTTTATAGGTGTTTGAATTAAAAGTTACTTATTTTTTCTGTGCAAAGAAGTCATATTCTCTGTGCTCTAGTATCTTAATAAGTTAGCTAGTAACATCAATTGGAAATCAGTTAACTTATGTCTTAAGTAGATTGTCATTATTGAGCAAATTATGAAGCATCTCACTCCTGGTTGTTTTAATGATTTGGAACTTAACACAGCTATTATGATATTAATATATACATTTAAACATCTATATACATTTTGGAACTGTTTTTTTTATTTTGCACTATTAGGTATTCTAAATATTACTTGAAGTAGATCTTACCTTCTGACAATGTTAGAAATATATACATTATATATGCTACAATATATACCTGCTTCTACAGCATTTTTTGGAAATTAATTTAAAAGGTAATCAATTTACTGTACATTCAAATAAGCATACTAAGGTAAACAAGATCAATTGGTCTATTTTAGACCTTCATTTTGATATATCTACTTTGTTGAGAGCAACTTAATTACCATTTATATAACTGGTTTTAATATTTAAAAAAAAAACACATTCAAAACACTTAAATACAAGTAGTTTTCTGTCCATGTGATGAATCTTATATGCTGATGGTACATCTTGTTAACCTGTAAACATAGTGCATTATTAATAGATTTGTTTGGGGGATTTGCAACATTGCACCATACACTGACAGTATTAACACTTTTATTACTTTAAATAAGTGGTAATGATTTTAAGGTGATCTAATAATTTAATTACAATGAATGCTTTAAAAGTCAATTATAATGTGTAATTTTTTTGCTAAGTTACACAAATCTTAATTATTTTGCATTTCTCATATATATATATATATATATATATATATATATATATATATATATATGCATTAACATTTGTTATTTTTTTGTTTATAAAATAATACTCTTGAATTGCTCCTTTGATTACCCATTATAAGCTTTGCATTATTAGCAGAGTTGTTATTAGTAAATTAGACCATCTCAATATACTTTGAGAGGGTGAACACATTTGATAGTCCTTATAAGTATTAAAAAATGTAATTGGTGACATAAGGTGTTCTAATATTTAATTTACTTTGACTAGTCTTAGACAGTCACATACAAATTGCAATGTTGTTTTCAAGTTACATAAATCTTAATTATCTTGTCTCCCACATATGTGTGTATATTTAATATTGTTCTTTTTTTCTTTTTCAAAATAGTTTTTTGAATAGTTCCTTTGATTCACGCTACAAGTTTAATTCAAACATATTATATGCATATTTTTTTGAACATGATTAGTAATATGGAAATGCAAATACTTAATTTTAACAAATGCCATAGCAATGGGTTACTAGTTTTTTAAAATTGCATTATTATTCATTTAATTTTTTTTTATATTTTGGCAGCAGCTACTATGGAATATTAGGTGTGCAAGATGCGAATAGTGAGTATTTTAATTGACAAGCTCATCAAACCAGGAAAATATTGTTCCATGTGTGTTATTGTATAAAGTAATTTGTTTCAAAGGTTAGTAGTTAAACTGATTGTTTCATCCATGGCAAAATATTTAAAAGGTAACCATAATCTGCTCTATATAGAACCATATTACAGATGTTCTAAATATATTTTACTTAGATGCTAATGTATAAATGTTTATCAACGAATGTCAATGGCCTTAATAATAGTATAAAAATAGCTAATTTACTTAAGTTTATCAAAATGCATAAATCACATGTAATCTTTTTGCAAAAGACTCACTTGCTTAAAAAAGACTTGAATAAATTGTCATTCAATGGTTATTAAATTTTAGCAGGCTCTTGTTGTAGAACTAAAAGGAGAGGCACTCTTATATTGTGGAAACAGTCTCATACTATGCCTAAAATTTTTAATACTTACTCTGATAAAAATTGAATGCTGAGTTTAGTTGTGTCAGAAATTAAAAGAAATGTTATACATTAATCGACTCATATTGGATACCTGGGTTGGGAACTAAATTTGTTGAGACATATTTAGATACTATAGCCTTGAATGGAAGGGGACAAATTAATTTGGCTGGAGACTTCAATTGTTTATCTCATAAAGACACTTTTAGAAGTTGTTGCTCTTCTTTCAGCTTTTCCCGGTTACGGGTCACCACAATGGAACGTCGGTCCGCTAATGACTGGCAGTAGATTTTTATGGTGATGAGGTGCCAGCCTGACGCCCAACCTTCAACAAAGGCACGCCCATTCATGCATGTCTTTCGAATGCCTTTTGACCACGGGGAGAACATGCAGACTCCACACAGAAGGCACTCCAGCCGAGAATCGAATGGGAGAACCTCTTACTGTGAGGCGACAAAGCTACTGCTGCACCACCGAGGCTAAAGACACTTTTAGAAGTGATAACCCCAAAATAACAGCCCAATCCAAAAAAAAATAATAATTTCATTAATTTAATGAATTCAAGAGATATTTATGAGTTAAAATCGGCAAGCTGCCTTAGTTATACACATTATTCCTTTAGATTTGGAACCCAAACCAATATAGAAAAGGGTGTTATTAATAATAATCTTTACTCTAAATTAGATAAAGTTCTAATAAAATCATGCCCACTTTCTGATCATAATGCCATAAATTTTAACTTCAGCATAAGAACCGATGATTACATTTTTTGGCAGTGGATTCCAGCTTATATAATAAAAATTAAGGGTTTTCAAGAGTTGATTTTAAATTAGTTAAATGTGTTCTTGTTGTTCAATAACAACAGGGAGGTATTAGATATTACATTATGGGATGCATTAAAAGTATATCTTTATGGCAGAATTAAGAATTGACATGTTTTAAAAAGAGGGGAGTGGAATAGAGACTTGTCAAAATTGCAAACTAGAATTGATAAATTAAAGTTAAATTTATAACCTAATGATAAGACTGCACATTCTGAACTAACAACATTGAATCAAAATAGTTAGAAATATTAAATCATAAAGTTTCAATAAATTTGTAAAGACTTAAATTACAATTGCATTCTGTTAACACTAAATACTTATATAGGCTGACTATTAGATCTAAACAACTAAATAATTTAAATTGTATAAATGAAATTAATTATATGGTCAATAATACCTCAAAAAAGTAACTGATTTAAAAGGCATATTTGAAGCATTTTGAATCCATTATAAATCAATTAATGATAAAAGTCTCACTTTAGAAAATGATACTATAACTGAGAAATTTCATCAAAGAAACATGCAAAATAAATTAACAAAACAACAAACTAAGATCCTTGATAAACCAATATAATTTTTGGAACTGAAAGAACAAATGAAAAACTTAAAGAATAATAAAGCCCCATAATTGGATGGTATAATTCCAGAAATATATAAAATATTCCCAGATACCACATTAAAGATTCTTGTAAATGCCTTTCATGAGATTAAAAATGAATTGAATATACCTCCTTCATGTAATTTTCTTTAATCTCTCCTATTTTAAAACAAGGCAAAGATTCTCAATTATGTTCCTCCTATCAGCCTATTTCTTTATTAAATATTGATTAGAAAATTTGTATGTCCATATTAGCTAAGAGATTAAATAATAGAATGCCTACTTTAATAGAATATGATTCAACAGGGTTTATACTACATAGGAAAGTTCAAGATAACATCATCAAGTTATTAACTTTTATTGATGTTGTAACTAAAACCAAAAAACAACTTACAGTTATTAGTTTAGACATAGATAAAGCCTTTGACTCCATTAGTTGGACATACCTGTATAAAATACTTAGTGGATGCAATTTTTCTTTAGAATTTATTGATGTAATAATGAAGTAATAAGTAATAATTCATTTTCTCATATTAAAATTGGTTCATGTTTATCGTCATCATTTCAAATATTAAAGTGTACAAAACAAGGCTGCCCATTGTCACCCTTATTGCTTGCTTTGCCAAATGAAACATTTATGTTACTAACATTAAAGGCTGTTCTTTAAATGATGTCTGTTGTTCAAAAATCCAGTTATTTGCAAACTACATTCTATTAACAAGTAGAGACATATAATCTTCATTGCATTATATTACTGAATCAGTTAAACTTTTTGGATATATCTCAGGCCTAAGTTTTAATCAAGGAACAATTGAAACATTATTAATAATTAAAAAAAATCAAATACTTATTTACAAGATTATAATAACTTTACATGGGGAAATAATTCACTTCAGTATTTAGGTATTACTATAAAGCTTACATGGAAAGATACTGTACTTTCAAATTATCTAGATTTGATAAATATAATAACTAAGTTAACTAATAATTGGAACAAAATGTTTTTTTTTACCACGAAAGACAGAGTTTCATTGATAAAAACGGTTATCTTACCAAAAAATTTAGACTATACACCATCTTTAATTTTAATTCCTCCAAAAAATTTTTAAACAAATTAATACAATTTTAATTAAGTTTCTCTGTTACCTTCAAAAACCAAGGATAGCCTATGATTGGCAGATAAGAAGTTGGGGTGACAATGGAATTGGCTTTCCTAATATTGAGCTATATGTAACATCTACTTTCATTAATATGGTGTCACTGGCTAAACACCTCTTATGTTTCAAGTTGGAAAAACATACATGAAGTTAGTATAATATCTAATAGTAGATATAAAACACAAGTATGTTCTTCTGTAGGCACTAGTAAAATATACTGGGTTCTAAGAAATTATTGTTTAAATAACAAAAAATGTCATTATTTTCTTATGGTATAAATTACATCTTTACTACCTTTAAAAATGTGATAGTTATTATATTGTTAAGCAAATGTTGTTTCTAGTATTTACTATAGCTTATACACCAGATTGTTTAGAATCCTTTAATTTGAGTAAAATATAATTTTTAAAGAAAACAATTTAACATTTTGGCACCAATTTCTAGATAGCAATACATTACATATGGCCAATTTTCTTTTAGCCTGATATAATGTTAAAGAGGGTGTTTGTGTCTTTTGGCTTTTCCCGGTTAGGGGTCGCCACAGCGGAACTCCAGTCTGCTAATGACTGGCAGTAGATTTTTATGTACTGGCTTGCCGGGCCTAATGCACAACCTTCAACGAAGGGACGCCCATTCACGCATGTCGCTACACAGAAGACGCTCTGAGAATCGAACGGGCAACGTCTAACTGTGAGGCGACAACATTACCGCAGCACCACCACCACGTAATATAATGTTAAAGAGGATAATTTGTTAATTTTACAAGCTTTAAAGCATTTCATAGATAATAAAGTGAAAATTATACTTAATATAGAAATAAATATTCTACCAAAATTACTACAATTTCTTGTTTGTTTCAATCCTGTTGACACTAAACATAAGTTATACATATCATCCATATACAGGATCTTAAAAGAAGAATTTCTGCCATTTGATTTGTCCTTTTGGGTCAATTCCACAAAAGTTAATAAGGAAACTTTTTCAGTAGATAATAAAAAATGTATTTAGAATCTATTAATAACACCATCTCTTTTTTGGAAATTGTTCACTTTGAAATTCCCACATAGAAGTTTTTTTTACACCCTATAAATTGCTCTTATTTATAAGAGTAAAGAAGTAAAATGTTGGAGATGTGGTGAAATTCTGGAAGCTAATTGGAGTTACATGTTTATAGAGTGTCGAGTTGTATTGCAATTTTGGAATGACTTCAGAAATTTTGTTAAGGCACTGTGGATAGATAATTGCATTGTTACAGATTCCTTATTATTATTTAATGTTCTGATTCCAAATGTAATCCCAAAAAGAATAAATGCCTCTCCTTTGGTCACTTTTGGCCACTGCCAGAAAGGTAATCACTATAAATTGGAAAAGTGACAGATACCGCTATTTAGTAATTTTATAAGCTTAGCTAAGTGCAATTGTAATAAAGAAATGCAAACTATCCTTACCAGAACATGTAATATAAGTCATAAACAATTAGCCTGGCAGAATTTACAGGTTTTATTGAATAAATATTAATGGTTTTTCATAATTCATACTTAATTTTATTATGGATGACTATATATAATTTATCTTATGTTTTTATTGGGTCTTATTTATTTGTATTTTGTCTTTTGACTGTAAAATCAAATAAAAAGTTGTTGGGAAAAAAAGGTCCTAGTGGTGGTTAACCCAGTATACACCTCTGAATCTTAACATCAATATATGAGTACACTATGCTGATTTTGTTATATATATGCTCTGAGCCCTAACAATGACACAGCACATTTGCTTTGTGTGTTTTATGGTGTAACTGCAACAAATTCCTGCACCTGGTTCCCTTTTGCAAAGGTGTCACTGTGGACACTGTTATCCATGAATTTCTGCTATCATCCTGAAAGTGGTTGACTGGGTTTTGAGATAAACATTAATACTGCTACTATACTGTATGAGACATGTATAAATGATGTTCGGGTATAATGCACAACAGCATTAACAATTGTATGGAATATAAAAAAAACTGATAAAATGTGAATCTATTCCTTTCAAATATATGTAGGTGAGGACGCATTTTTTGTAAAAGTAAGCTAGCCAGTAATAACAGTATCTACTCTAATGCCCCTACTGGTTAACTGGGATTGGTTATGGTGATGTCACACTAAGTGGGATTGGTTCTAAACTTGTGTACCATAGCTCCGCTCATACTTTCTTCATTATGGCACTGTCATTATAAATGATGGCAGTGCCTGTGATGGCACAAATATGTACTCTGAGCTGGTCAGATAAAGAAACCAAAATAATGATCTGACTTTTGAGTAATTCATATCTGGATAAAATCATGGCAGGAGTAAGGAGTAATGATTGGAAAAGAAATAGACATCTAGTAGGAGTTGACTGAGCACCTGTCAACCCCAACACAGATTACCTGACTGACCCACCAATGCCCTCACAGGTACCATGACCCACAGAACTGAAGGCCTGACCAGCTGGCCAAGTAGGCTGACCATGTATTGGTGAGAATACCAGAGTTCTATAGTAAGTATTAATTATTAATTTGCTTTGGTCATATTAAGTATAGGTTTAACAAATAAACTTTAAGAATTTTGCATAATTGAAGGTATTTGCTAGAAAAATATGTGTAACTGCAATTATGTATCTATAATGTTATAATAATGCAAAAGAATGCTTAACTATATCTGTACATAGAACTGCATCTTTATAGAAATGTATGGAATGTTTATGTGATAACAGAATTGTCTGCATAAATGCAAATGTATATACATATCTATACATCTATATGTATGGGTCTAGGACTATTCACTGAAAGCACATTTCACTGAAACACATTTGACTGTGCACAATTCACTGAAAGCTCAATTCACTGAAAATACAATTCACTGAAACACATTTCACTGAAAGTTATATATGGCCTTTTCCTCACTGTTGTGCGACCCTGGAGTTAGCATATATAGTAAGGGGGATGTGGGGGAATAGCCCCCCACCTATTTTAAATATTTTGAGCTATATACATGGACACTTGCAATTCCAATAAATTACTATTTTCTGAACTTAAATGCAAAATATGTCGGGGGCTACACCCCCAACATCTCCGTTGTGGGGGGTGATGCCCCCCACACACCCCTTACTATATATACTAAAAATCATGTCAAATCAAATCAAATCAAAAGTATCATAATACTTACATTTTCTGACTAAGGCATCATGTAGCAATTTTTGTAAAGGTTAATTTAATATTAGTTCCTTGTTTCCCCTGCTCAAGATATACAGGATTATGGACCCTGAAGCCTGGTCTGCAAAGCTATGGAGAGGATCATAATGGAACTCATAAACAAAGACATAGGGGACTTGCAGACATTGGACCCGAAACAGTCACCAAAGCCATTGATGAGGGAAAGACAGTCCATACAGCCTACCTTGACCTTGCTTACCAGCTTAAATGTAAACCCATATGTCACAAGATTGGTTGCAAACTGGCTAAAGGACAGAACCCACAGGGTTAGAGTTGCCATCTACTTCTCAAGTGACAAAGTTTGCAGATGACTGCAAACTGGACACAGATATCCGAAACTGATAGCTGGTGCCAGAGCCATGGCCTGAAGTTAAATGCCAAAAATGTATAGTCATAAAAACAAGGTAACCCCAAGCTGCCATATAGGTGGCAATCCATTACAGAAGAGGTTATCAGGGACCTGGGGACCCAGGTTGACAGTGGCCCATTGCTAAAGTGGTTAGACCTGATCATGAAGGATTCACATCCAGATCAAGTGAGGTCATTGTTTCCTGTACTCTTCACTTATCAGACCAATGATGATGTATCTCACCCGACACCTGCAGCAATTGGAGAGACCCCAAAAGTTCCTCACCAAAAGGATAAAGGGACTCCAAAATCTGTCATATGCTGCCAGACTGAAGAAACTCCAGCTCTATTCGGTGACCTGTGCCTGACATACAAGGCCATGTCCAACCCGAATTAATGGACATGCTCCACCTCAAAAATCCAAATCTACCAGATCCACTAGAGCAAGTGACTTAAACCTTAGCACGGATATAAATAGCACATGCTGGAGGGATAGATTTGTCACCCAGAGACTCCCTATGCTGTGGAATAAAATCCCGTCCATGTGAGGCAGAGCACTGGCTCTGTTCAAGAGAAATCTTGACCGTGGATGGGAGATCGTAGGAATCATCTCTGTGTCACTGCTGGACAGTTTTAACATAAGGGGAATGCCTTAGGGCAGATAGCCTAGTATAAACCTATGAACCTATGAACAGACCAATACGATTTGAAACAATATGAAGTGACAAGTATTGCAAAGTTTGCTACCTACAATGAGTGGTGCATATTAGTATCTGAAAGAAAGGAAATGCATTAGTTAACAAGACTGGAGATGATATTTTTTTCTGGGATTTAACAGCTAAGAACTTCAGCAGGACAACTTTAAGGGCTTTTTTTTTTCATTCTCTCTTCTAAACTGGAGCTAACGAGCAAAAAAAAAAAAACATAATTCATGGTGTTATAAAATATATAAACAATCAGAAAAGCATTATAATAATGATAGATATAACTTTAGAGTTTTTTAAAACATTATACTTTCAACACTCAAGATATCTCATGTAGATTTATGTATGTATGTTTGTGTTTAGTAACTCAGTAGCTGAGCTGGTGCAGGGAGCCTTTTCAGACATGACCCTGGTCATTCAGCAATCACAGAATATCTGTTTACAGAAATCATATGAGATATGGAAACACTTTAAACACCACGTTTACATTTATAAAAGAAGTAGTTATAAGAAAAGATAACCTAAGGAATGAGTATTTTACCTTGGTGAAGGTATTAGTATCTTGTTACTTTTGCTCCTGCTTGTAAACAATGACATTTGATTGACTGTAATAAACTGGCAAGTCTGACAAAAGTGTGCTGCTATAGTAATCAGTTTAGCTAGTAAATATTAAGTATAACCCATAGCAAATATATCCATGGCATATAGAGTATATTAGTGTACTTGTTATTACAAAAATGATATTGTTTTGATTGTCAGAGTGTCATTCAGATAAAGCTGGAGAATTAAAAATGTTACATTTTTCTTTTCCTGAAATAAATCAAAGCAAGACATTTATGAGGAGATGCTGTCATGGACACCAATGGTTTAACAATCATTTAGGTACTGCTAAAACATGACATGTTCACCTATGGCACTTGCTTTTGGGAATAAAGTAATAGGAAACTGGTGAGCTATTGAGGTATTTCTTGAGAAGCAGTTTGTTAGGGATACAAAGGGCAGCTATAAAAAATTTGGTCTGTGAAGCCTGTTGTGTTCCATTTGTTCAGTGGAAGTACTGACAATGTGCATGAATATCAACGTCTTGTGAATTCATTTAATAATGGACCATGTATCTAACAGAACTGAACACACTGAAACTGGGATCTATTCAGAAAGTGGACTTACATGAGAGCAACTGACATGTGGCAGATTATTTAATGCAACAGGAATTTTCATCTCTAGTTTAGATTGTCAAGCTTTACTTGTAAATTTCTCCATGAACTAAGTAAAAAAGTTGAATTCTGTTGTCTTTAGAAATAGTGTTCTCAGGTAAGTACAAACTGCCATATACTGTATCATTTTACTCAGGCTATATCTTAAATGTGATGTACAAAGAAAGGTTACATTGACATTTTGATGTGATTGTAGGGGAAGAAAGTTGTTCTGGATGTGAAAATTGGGTTACTGCAGATCCCATTTAAAGATAATTGCAGCAGTTCTCTCTGAATAATTTGTTGGAGGATACTATAATTTTATAGCAATATATATTTTAGCTGTGATTTCTAAATCTTATTTGAATTTTATCTGTTCTGTAAATAATTGGTGAGAAAGCACCTTATCAAAAGCTGAGTTTTATTCTTTAGTAGGATTTTCATGTTAATAATTTTCTAATATGTATTTCTCAGTTGCTGAATTTTTTGGTAGATTTACATTTTTCTTTCTTATAAACTTGTGAACCAATTAAGGGCACTGGATATGTGTCCCTTTCAGAGGTGGCCCAAGAGCACTGTCTGATTAACATACTTGCACAAAGTCACATAGTAGGCAAATGAAGGTAGAAGGAATCAAACCCAATACCTCTGGAACAGAGAAGCATCTCATTAACAGCTGTAAACCTTAATCCACTCCAATAACTAACTGACATTATACTTATATTGGTACTGTTCTTTAGGACCACTAGTTTTGTGATACAGCAGTGCAGATCAAATATATGGTTTAGGGACCCATTTGAGCTGAAAGCCATGCTAGGTCAGGAAGGGTGCACTTCTTTTTTTACTATTCATTGTGTACTGCATCATGTATTGACTGTGATTATTGCAATGTGTGGTTCTACACCTGGCACTGCCTTTGGTATGTAAGAGATAACTGATGCACAGGTTGTAGCAAGTCAGAAATCAGTTATTTTACTTTCAGAAAGGAAGAACTAGTCTAGTTTGGAGGAGATAAACAAAAGTAATGGGCACTGAAATTTAATGAATGTGCTTTCCATGAGCCATAGTGTAGCAAGGGTGTCGTGAAGGGGGGCATCTCTCCCAGGTACAAGGTGTTAGAGGCTGCAATCCTGAAGTGTCATTCCTTCATTATTCTTTCAGTTATAGAAACCAGCTTGCCAACTTATGGGGTAAGCTGTAGCAAGCCAAATGCTGCAAATGTAGCAATCAGCTTGTTATACTTTAAACTGTAACATTTTTTTAACTCTTCCAATGACAAGAAGGCACAAGGAAGGATGTGCATCCGGCTGGCTTGGAGGTCCATTGCCTTTTATTTTGCTCTTCCAATGAAGTTCTGTGGCAGGGAGGGTTATCTGGGAGGGGGCATGTGGCTTTTATCAGAGCAGTCATTTTTTTCTCTTCTTCTTTTGGTTAACCCATGCAGAGCTGTGGCGGGGTGGGGCATGTGCATGGGAGAAGATGTGCGCCTGGGAGGGGGTATATACCTGAGAGGTGGCATGTAATTGACTTCAGACTGCTGTGAGCAGTTTATGAGAGTGGACCTCTTTTTTTGCAGTGTCAGTACAGTAGAGAGATGGGATGTATGCATTGGAGGGGTGAGTGATGAGCAGTTGGGTTTAGACAGCCACAGACAGTCTATTGGAGCTAACCTTTTTGCTCTTTAAATGATGAGCTGGAGGGTGGAGAAATGTGTCTGGAAGAGGACATATGCTTTCCAAGCAGTCTTTTGTTGCCAAACTGACTTTTTGCTCTCACTTGAAGAACTGGGAAGGGACTGGAGATTAGGTACTGTCTGCAGGAAGCCAAGCAGTTGGCATCCTGCAGATTTATATACAGAAATATTTTTATTTGTATTTTTTTTGCAGTTGCAGTACTGTGGAGGGAAGGAGCATGTGCCTGGGAGGGGGTGTGTGCCTAGAAGGGGCCATGTGCCTGGAAGGGGGCATGTGCTTTAGACTGCCATGAATACTCTATATTTTTTTCTTTCACTTTAACAGCTGAGAAGGTGGTCCATGGATGGGGTACTGTCTGCAGGAAGTCAGGCAGCTGGTATCCTGCAGATTTACAAGATTCATTTTTTTCATTTGTTTTTTGCTCATCAGTCTGAACAAAGTGGTTTGCTGCTAGTTCAGTGATTGGCACAAGTTACTAGTTGGGCCAGCTACAGCTCTGTCCATGAGTAATGTTTGTGGTACTTTCCACATTGTGATGACATACAAAAGCCTAACAAATAGGCAAGTAGATACTTGTCATGGCAGTGGGCATGATTAACTTTCTTGTAGATAAATTACTGGGAAGTGAAATGCACCATCCTTGCATTTTTAGATATTTGACCTAGTTCTGTTCATTGTTTACATAAGAAGACCCTTGTGCTACTTCTATTAGTCTGCCTCCAGGAGATCCTAGTGACAGCTGCAAATTCATTACTATTCTAATAAATGTTTTTATAGCTGGATGATTCTGAAATTCTTTCACATTTGTATATAATTTAAAGTTTACTAAGATTTTCCAAATGTATAGATTGTCTTGACAGAAATTTAACATGTAGCATTCCAACATTTTGCAAATTTTAATTAATGTGAGAACATAACAGTGAACTACAGCTGGTATTATATATTTGATTATATATTTGAATCATAAATACAGTGATATTTAACATTAACTCTACATATGTGATGATCATATTTGAAAACAAATGTGGTCACATACAAACAGTATAGTGACCTACATTTGGCTAGTACACACCTATTACGAATGACTGTGAAACATGACTAACAGTTATTTATGTGCAGTAAACTTTGGATGTTAAGTGCATTTTTATTCAATTTTTAAGATATCTCATTGATATTTGCATAATATATACATGCAAAATGGATTAATCAAAAATTATTATTTTTTTTTTGTTTTTCTTTTGTTAACAGTGGATATATAATAGTCCAACTACTCTTTTCGGGCACGACATGGGCCAAAATGACTCCAACATTACAAGAATACTGTACCAGCATAATATTGGTGTTGTATTGTCACATTGTATCAGCATTCCATCAATATTACATCAAAAGTATAAAATGTGAAGTCCATAACTTATGGGACCCCTTTAGACTGATAGATCAAGTTAAGTAATACTGTTATACTATACCACTGTTTCATGCAATATGTACAGAGTTTGATGAACAAAACTCAACAGTATGGCATCCTACATTATACAGAAATGAGACAATAAGTAAAATGCAACAGCAGGGAAAGGTAAGGATTTAAGGATAAAGAGTACAGGGAAAATATAACAAGGAATAGATATTTATAAAGTCTTGACAGGGATCTTAACTGACTGAAAAGATCTAGGAAGAAGACTCATTGCAGAAGAGCTCGGTCATGGGAAACAAGGGATTGTTTATGTCATACTGCAGAAGAAGGTAACAGTTTCAGAAATCAGAATTATAGTTAAAACACTGATGTGTTGTTTAGTTAGCTTGCAAAGTGACAGTTTCAGTTGCACAGTTAGTAAGTCAAAGTAGCAGTGTTGTACTTATATTTTTAAATAGTGATAGAGAAACTGAGATATGGTCAAAACAAACAAATATCTGTATATGGAGTCTACCTGCTCCAATCCATGAAGTAATAACTTATTTTTGTATTTCTATAAGAAACAATTAAACATTATAAAGATAAAATTAGTTGTGAAACAACTGTAGCTCTCCAACCATAAGCAGCTGTGAAAAGTTTGTGTTTGTACAAAATACAAAAATAAAGAAAAAAACAATGTATGTAGTGCTAAAAAATACTTAGCTATAAAAGTTAAGTCAAGTAAACAGTTTTCACATTTTTAAGATATGTTATTCTGCATAGAATTGCTAAGTTACTTGTATTACAAGTCTTTTACATTGCTTGTAATAAAAGTAGCACTGACAAGGCCAAATTACCTTAGGATGCAGATCACAGCAATTTACCACTGGTAAAATTGCTCTGAATGTCATCATGACACTAGTTTCAGATTATATCTCTGACAACTACTTAGTTGTTTACCTGCACACTATTCTGAAGCATTGAGTGCTAACCTACAGCTACAACTGGTTAAACTGCAAGTGTAGGCATTGACCATTGCTTGCAAGACGTTAATGTGCTGGACTTTCTGAATTCTGAGTGGACTTGCTGATTAACTAATATGATGGATGTAAATGCACAAGTCAACACACACACACACACACACACACACACACACACACACACACACACACACACACACACCTTCATTGACTTGCTATGACAGTGGTGAAAATAGGTCATAAAAGCCAGCATTTATACAGTGTCAGTGTTTTGTAGTAAATAATATTTGCTGGTTATCACAAGTTAAGCATATAAAAAAGAACAATGGTACATACGCAATACACACATTATATTCTAGCATATCACATACAGTGCTTTGGATATGAATATACATTTTAAAAACAGCATACCACTGTGTGAGTCTTAGAGTAACTAGAAAGAACATCTGTTGCTACATTATCTAATAAAGCAGTTTCTACTTTGCAAAATGTGAATGTTAATCACATGTATTATGTAGTATCCATATAGTTCCATTGATAATAACAAAATTTGTTCCTGTCTGGGATGGAGTAATCATACTGGGAAACTGGAATCAGTATTACAAAAACTGCATTATAATCACTATCTGTTATCATTATTAGAATACCCTGGCAGCTAATGTAGAATACCTAGAAATTGGCTATTCTTCTAACATATAAATTCATGTAACTGCAGCCTGCTTCCACTAACTGACTCTCAACATAAACAACATAATAAAAGAGTTCCACAACACATAGCAAATGTTAATTATCAATCACAAAGAAACAAACTGGACAGTCTTCCGAAACTCCAATACCATTTATTAAAATAACAAACAGAACACAAAAGTACACTTCTCTAGCCTCGGCTGTTAAGCTTTTACAGAGTATACCTTTCCCTTCCCAGGTTTGCCTTAAATACATGTGTCCATACAAGAATTATCCAATTACATAATTAAAATCTAATAAAAAGCCATTACAAGAAACATTTCCAGTTGCACTGTCTGTTAAGTCCAACTGGGGTTAAAATGTTAAATTTCAAAATAAAAAGATTAATTTCACCAAAGTTTCCTTTTAATATCACTATTATTTATACCTTGACTCTATATTTGTTCCAAAATAGTGGCTTGTAAACCCTGTGGGTTACCATTATGGTGTTCTAAAAAATGTAAGGCTACAGGACTTTCCTCTCTACCCTTGTTAATGTCCTTTAAATGTTCTTTCAACCTAGTTGTAAAACTTTCCATACTTTCCCCTATATATACATTATTACAGGGACATTTTAGCCTACAAATTACCCTCTTGCTATCACATCCAAAAACACTTTTCTTTTGAAACATTTTATCATTGATTTCATCAAAACTTTCTACTATATATTTGCAACATTTACATTTCCAACAAGGGAAAGTACCTTGCACCTCAGGTTCCATATTTCTCCTTATATCAGGTAAATGGAACCTCCCACGGACTATAAAATCTGTAATATTTCTACCTCTTGTATATGAAATTTGAGGTGAATTTCTGTATGTAAAATTCAGTTGTCTACATTTTTCCAAAATTCCCAATAATATTTGACTAATTTATTTAACCTTTCAGAAAATATTTCATATTTAGTAACAAAAAATATTTCATGCTGTTCCCCCATTTTAGCTTCTAGTCTTTCATCTCTTCTTCTCACATACTGGCCTACACTTACCAGTTCCCTAGATAATTTATTAATACCTTCCTCTATTATTTCCTTGTTATAACCCCTATTCATAAAACATTTTACTGCCTTTTCTATTTCTAGTTGACACTCCTTTTTATTATTGCATAATATTTTTATTCTCAGGAACTCTCTATATGGGACAGATTTTAATGTATGGGGAGGATGGCAACTCCAATGTAAAATATGATCATACTGTTCAAATTTTCTGTGATTCCTAGTTTGTATAACTCCAACATAATAACATATCCTGAATGTATGAGTGTCTTACTTATTTGTTACAGCCTGATGGTTCTGATGACCTGAAATATCCTGACATGGTGATAATTTTCAAAACTGATCCAAGGAGTATTTGATCAAAAATATCTAGAAGCTGTTTTCTTGTCCACTATAATTTATTACTCTAATGGCCAGTTTAGAATTGGGAAATAAGTAGTTGCTGAGCAAATCCAATATCATGTATCATCTTCTTAATGTTGGGAATCAGAAACTGTGGCTTGGATTGAAAAATATTGTATTATGGATGGTGCAATCTCATCAGCTATGATTATTCCTTAAAACATATAGCATATCATCTGGTATAACATAGCTCTTATTGAAATTTTTAATGGCTGGCAAGAGAATATGTTGATGACATTAGCATGTAGTGGATGCAAAAATGAATCCCTCATGAATCAAACAACAAAAGGAAAGATTGTTGGGTAACTCCTATTGACTGAAGGAGGTGTTTGTACCACATTCTTCCCTCTTGTAGATCAGTGAACATATCTCTATATTATATGAAAAATACCTAAAGGTGGAATCATCTGAGACAGAGTCTAGAGACCGAGATGATTTGCCTACATATTTTATCAGCTGATACTCCATGATTCTGGCAACTGTATTGTCAGGGACTGAGCCCAATATCTCCTTATGGAAAAAAGTAAATGTGATGCCCGTGCCCTGGCCCAGCAATCAAGGAGCCTCAATCCTCACCACTAACACCAGAGAGGGATCTCATATAGGAGAAAGGATAACAAATACACACAGTAAAGTGCAATTTCCCTTAAGAGCACACAGAGATCACAGTCAGTTTGGGGCTGGTTGCTGCCTTGCTCTCCAGGTCCCCAGTAAGGCTCCCAATTGACACAGCTATAGGGTCCAGATCTCAGCCTAGCTGGCAAGCTAACCTCCAGTACCCTCTCTGTCCAACCAGTGCTTTGTGTCCCTGCCCAAGTAGCTCACACACACACACACACACACACACACACACACACACACACACACACACACACACACTTTGAGATAAGTATTTATAAAACTTCACAGACACTCCTGGAAAAGGCTGACACAGATTCTCCAGCTGTGCCCCTATACCCAGACTATACGGTAGTAATTCCTGCCACAACCAGCTAATAATTATTAGCTACCCAAAGGCCCTTAAAAGGGTATCCAATTATTAATGTGCAATATTATTATCCAAATGGTAAGTGTGACTAAACAGTCTTAAGGCTTATTAGAGTGGCATTGTACAATAAACTCTAGAAATATGCAATGTACTCTAGAGCTTAACTTATCTCTACACAAACCAGTCACAGTTGAACAGGGTTTAAAGATATTTAATAATAAATACTAAAAACACAAGACGATACTACTACACCACAGTGTGATTCAAGAGTTCAGAGATCACACATAAACTTAAAATAATTCAGTAGTACAGTTCTGACATAACAGAAAAACACTTACCCCTGAATTCTCAAAAGCTTGCACAGTGCAAGATGAGTGCAGGAGTTCACGCAGGCAATATGTCTGCAGTGCGATCCATGAACAGCAAGCAGGGGCATGCACGAAAGCTCCAGCACTAATCTTGCATGGACTAAGCCCTGGTATGCAAATCAGCTCATTTGCAGGAGAAAGCCATGCAAATGAGGTGATTTTGCAATCCAGGAAGCTTGCAATAATCTGTGCAAGTCTAGTGCAATCTGCAGAAATGTACCCGGTTAGTAACCGAGTACATTTCTGCAAATCCCACAACAGAGCTATGACAGCTCCAAATAAAGGCTGCATAACATTAAGGAAGCATGCCAATGGCCAAGTATAAGGCCAGTGGCATTGCAAACTGTTTAAAAAATAAAAAAATCAACTTTTATTTTTTTTCGCCGATCCCGGCTGTTTAAGCATAGGGCAGCGATGTGCAAATGGGATCGGGGGGAAATAAGAAAATAAACTTAAAATGAGCATTCTAACTAAAAGCAGTATTCTGCTATGCAAGTCAATGGCAGGCATAAGACAACCTGGCCAGTGAGTAATGGTTGCTAAGAGGGGAGGCTCAGTGTGGGACATGTAACTGTGCATTAGTAGGCAATCCTATGCAAATGATGGGAAGGATAGTGAATCCCAGGTTTCCCCAGGGTGTGAGGCAGGTCCCAAGAGTGTAAGAGTATAAATAGCTGGGTGCAAGACTAGGATATAAGTGACATCAGGCATACTGTAGGTGGATTGGCGCCCTATGGCTTGGGATTGCTCCTAGCTTAGTACAGATAAGCTAGAGGGGTGTCCAAACCTGCCTAGAACACTTTACAAAGTGTAAGCGGGTGTGCACACCATGCACTGGGTTTTACAGGAAGAAAAAGGAAGTTAAACCAGGAAATAGCAGCTCTGTGCATATTTGAGCACTCAGTTTGCACGGCGCACACATGGGCTT
The DNA here is from genome assembly GCF_019279795.1 of Protopterus annectens. Classification (NCBI taxonomy): domain Eukaryota; kingdom Metazoa; phylum Chordata; order Ceratodontiformes; family Protopteridae; genus Protopterus; species Protopterus annectens. Next base: position 254,780,255 of record NC_056729.1, on the reverse strand, counting down.
AAACAGGGTGTCAATGGGAAGGGAAAACAGCAGTACAAAGGTAATCAAGGAGAACTAGCTAAGCTGGCAGGTGAAATGCATCAAAATCAGCCAATTACACAAACAGCAGACCAGGCCAGCCCAGAACACTACTATAAACTAAGCAAACAACTTCCCCTCTGGTTTCACCACACTCTATACCACCGGTGTATACAAGCAGGGAAATTTTTGCAAACAAACCTACAAAATGAGAAGTGCTTCAACAGGCAACATAGAACAACATGTGCAAGAGGCTGACGGTGGTGAAGATGTGAATGCTGCCAAACAACCCACAATGAGGAGACAAAGATGAGTGTACAGACCCAGGGTAACCTACCAGGGGCTACATGAGCTGGAGATAGTGGAGCACTATATGGTGAACAGAGACCTCCTACAGCAAATTGTTGAACTGTGCCGGCCACATCTGACACACCAAACTGGCCGAAGGGAACCCATCCCAGTGAATACCAAGGTATGTGTAGGCCTAGGTATACTAGCCACAGGTACCTCCCAAAGCACAACTGGGGATATCATGGGCATCTCACAGACATCAGCATCCAGAGTATTCCACCAGTTCCTGGATGTCATGGCAGCACATGCCAGTGAGCATGTACATTTCCTCAACACACGTAAGGTGTTGAACAGCAATATGCGTCTCTTCCACCAAATAGCAGAATATCCTGGGGTAGTGGCTGCTATAGACTGCACACACATATGCATCAAAGTACACCTGGTGAGCAGGGTAGGACCTACATCAACCGCAGGGGCACCCCCTCCATCAACTGCCAGGCCATATGTGATTTCCAGGGCATTATAATGAATGTGTGCACTGGCTGCCCTGGAAGCTATGACGATTCACACATATGGCATCAGACACAGCTGTACCACAGAATTATCAATGTGGACATCCCCTACTTTCACCTAGAGGGGGATGCTGGGTACCCACTGGAACCATGGCTGATGACACCCAACAGAAATGCACACGGACCTGAACAACAATATAATAGAGTACATGTTTGTGATGTTCAGGTCACAGTTCTGGTGTCTGGACACATGTGCTGGAGCCTTGCAGTACTCATCAGCTACATGTACCCATATTGTTATGGTATGTGCACAGGCACAGAGTGACTCAGATAAGGAACAACCTGAGCCTGCCTCAGTAGGCAGAAGGAGGCATGCCCAGTATGACCTGGCCTTGGCAAAGAGGCAACACATAGCATATGCACAGACACAGTAGGGACCCAGGGAATGACAACTCCCCCTGACTCACACAGACAGTAAAAGGGATGCCAAACATGACCCTACCTGTGCTCAACCATGTAGAGGGAGTGTACTGTGCGCATCCGACATAGGCAGCCCTCCAGCACCATCCTCAAGTCTGGCACACCCTCAAGGTAAGTCAATCAACCTACCAATTGCCAAATGGAGTAGAATGTGTTGTTACCTGTAGCTGTGGTATGGATGTAAGCATGCAAGGGAATTGGGTGGGAGAATGTTATGGCAGCACATAGTAGACACCCATAGTGGCACCATGACATCTGTAACACATACTGGAGTCACAATAGTTGCCAGTACTACACAGGGTGACCAAACCCACTGCAGGAAATGGGCTGAGTGACATGTGTGTTCATAAGACCCACACATGGCAGTCAGGAAGGTGCACATACCCAACAACAGTTTCAGCCAGCAGGACAGGTGTAGACAAACACAAACAAATTCTGTACTATGGCCTCTGAATTAGCCCTATGGGTAACCCCTCCCCAAGGCCTACACAGACAGACTACAGCAGGCCAGGCAGTTGAATGTAAGTTGTGAAGGCTAGGATGTCAGAAACTGATTTTTAGGTAATTAAAGCTCAGATCTGTAGTATACTGGTATGCCTCTAGCCAGCACAATATGTAAGACTACAGACTGAAATGGATTACCTGATATACCAGTACAGGCCTAGCAAATGTGTACAAGTGTCAGGTGTGCCCCCCATCCTACATACACTTATAGTAATAGTCAGGTGTGCCCCCCCCTCTCCTGTGTAGAAATGTAGAAACAGTCAGGTGTCCCTTCCCACTATGCAGAAATGTAGCAACAGTCAATGCCAAATGACCAATGGATACTCTGCAAACACAGCATGCTACCTGTCTGTGTACAACACAAAGGTCAGCACCACAGTACAAACTACCTGGACTTGATCCACACATGCAATACAGATGGCCATACTGGGCATGCTCACACACTTAGAGGAATGAAAGCATTGTCAATCAACAACATACTGAAAGGTCATACTGGGCATGCTCACACACTTAAACACATGAAGGCCATGTCTGCAAACACCAGTGGACCAAACATATCTGGCAGTCACAGTTCTTAGTGCAGACACATGTCAGTATGCACCACTCCTACCTCTCACACACACTGGATAGGAGTACAGACACATATGTAAGGACAACACACTATAATACGCCAAAGGCAGATGGACATAGATGTGTGGAAGTGGGTGACTGAGACAAGGAGCTATCTAGGCCTGTCCCACCCAGCACACAGCCAAAGGGCCCCAAACACATGAGGTGCAGATGTCACTCACTGCAGATACTAGCCACCAGTATCTGTCAGCATGACAGACTATGTGGTGCACGTGCCAGCTGTGCAACATGACTGTACAAGGAAGTAGTCATCTAGTAGCTGTATACACATACCTGTAACATATAACCCCATGTGTGCCTGCATGTGGCACGTCAACCCCTACATGAATGGGTTATGGCCCATGCACACACCACCCTCCCCATAGCAGTATTATGACAAGCCTGCTGAGTTAATCCAATGTGTAATACACCTTTGGGAGAGCTGTAGCTCAGTAATCTCCATGGCGCGTCCCATATCTGTGTACTGCTGTAGTGAAAAACTATTTAGAAAGTAGTTCTAACTGCAGACTTGGCAATTGTGTGAATGTGTGTGTGTGTGTGTGTGTGTGTGTGTGTGTGTGTGTGTGTGTGTGTGTGTGTGTGTGTGTCTGTCTGTCTATCACTGACTGTGGAGAGAGAAATACTTTTTAGGCTACTCACACTCCGTACAATTCATATACTAAACTTTGGCAAGGCTGCTGATGTCACTCACCTAGAAATATACCTCTGAGAAAATTACAACCCAATAATGTCCATAGCATGTCCTGTAACTGTATACTGCTGCAGTGTAATAAAGTAGTTAGGTAGGTGTTCTAACCCCACACCTGGCAAGTGTGTGTGTGTGTGTGTGTGTGTGTGTGTGTGTGTGTGTGTGTGCGCGTGTGTGTGTGTGTGTGTGTGTGTGTGTGTGTGTGTGTGTGTGTGTGTGTGTGTGTGTCTGACTGAGTAGAGAGCAATGCGTTTTAGGCTACTCACACTCTGTGCAATTCACATACTCAACTTTGGCAAGGCTGCTGATGTCACTCACCCAGAAATACACCTCTGGGAAAGTCATAGCCCAGTAATCTCCATAGTGCGTCCTGTAACTGCATACCACTGTAGTGTGAAAAAGTAGTAAGGTAGGTGTTCTAACCCCAGACCTGGCAATTGTGTGGGACTGAGTAAAGAGCAATGCTTTTTAGGCTGCTCACACTCCATACACATCATATACTCATCCTTGGCAAGGCTGCTGATGTCACTTGCCTAGACATACGCCTCTGGGAAGGGTATAGCCCAGTAATCTCTGTAGCGTGTCCTACAACTGCGTACTGCCATAGTGTGATAATGTAGTTAGGTAGATGTTCCAATCCCAGACTTGGCAACTGTGTGTGTGAATCCGTCTGCCTTTGACTGAGTAGAGAACAATGCTGTTTAGGGTACTCATACTCCTTAGAATTCATATACTCAACTTTGGCAAGGCTGCTGATGTCACCCACCTAGAAATACACCTCTGGGAAGGTTGTAGCGCCTTAATCTCTGTAGTGCATCCTGTAACTGCATACAGCTGTAGTGTGATCTAGAACTGTGGTAGGGTTCCATCCCCACCCATGGCAGTTCTAGATGTTTTGTGTGTGTTCCAATGTCTGTGTATGGAGGAATGCATTATAGGCTACTCACTCACAGTACATTTTGAATGCCCTACTTTGGCAATCCTGCTGATGTCATTCATTGCGAAATACAACTTTGTGTAAAAAGGTCTGTAATAATCCCTGTGGTGTGACCTATAACTGCTCTATCCTGTAGTGTGATATAGGCCTTGGGCAGTGGTTCAATACCCACACGTGTTGGTTGTGGATGTTTTGTGTGTGTCTCACTGTCTGTGTAGGGATCGACGCATTTTAGCTAGTCACCTGCAGTACAGTTGAAATGCCCTTCTTTCATCTTTCAACTATATTTGCATTTTATTTAACACTCCAATCTCTCTCTCAAATCATAAATAACATTATGATTCTACTGTTACTACAAAACAAAAAAAAAAAAAAAAAAACAACAAAAAAAAAAACATTATTATTTTTATTTTTTGTTTTTTATTACAATTTTATTATTTTAGTTATTATTATATCTATTGTTATAGAATAGCATCACCTGACCTGAACTAATTTTGTTGTATTATTGCTCTTTTTTTATCATATAAGTTTTTTTTATTTTTTTTCTATAAACATTTTTAATCTGTGGAGTTTTTCTCCCCGGCTCCCTCCAAATGGACACAGTTCCCCATCAGTTGGACTAAAATAAAAAAAAAATAAAAAAAATAAATAAATAAAATAAAATAAAATAAATTGGTAATCCTGCTAATGTCATTCATTGTGAAATACACCTTTGGGTAAGGCTTTCTCTAGTAATCCCCGTGGTGCATCCTTTAACAGCTCCATGCTGTAGTGTGATATAGATCTCAGTCAGGGATTCAATACCCAAACATGTCAGTTGTGGATGTTTTGTGTGTGTCTCACTGTCTGTGTAGGGAGCAATGCATTTTAGGCTAGTTACTCACAGTACAGTTAAAATGGACTTCTTTGGTAATCCTGCTGATGTCATTCAATGTGAAATACACCTTTGAGAAAAAAGTGCAGCTGTAATGTCTGTGGTACGTACGATAACTGCATAGTGCTGTAGTGTAAAAAAACTCAATAGGTAGGTGTTCAATTCCCAGACATAACAGGTGTGTGTGTGTTTCTGTAACTTGTATCCTGTGTAGAGGTGTGAGTGTGTGACACCTGTGGGCAATGTGGAGGGGGTCTTGCTTATTTCTATTATGGTGGCCCTACTATATATCACAATGTCAACCATACAGGGATAACAGATGTAAATTAGCTGAGAGGCTGGGGTGCAAAGCCATACCCATACATGTGGCATCAAGGCTAGCCATGTGTTTGGCTGTGGGGGGATGCCTATTTGTACAAGACATATAGTGTGTAGGGCCTCTCAACCCCATTAATGGTGCATGTGGACATATGTGTATTTGTTAATCTGGCATTGCTATCTACAGGTGCATGGCCATATATACCTCCAAAATCTGTCATATGCTGCCAGATTGAAGAAACTCCAGCTCTATTCAGTTGCATACCGTCTGCTCAGAGGTGACATGTGCCTGACATACAAGGCCATGTCCAACCCGGAATTAATGGACATGCTCCACCTCAAAAAATCCAAATCCACCAAAACCACTAGAGCAAGTGACTTAAACCTTAGCACGGATATAAATAGGACGTGCTGGAGGGATAGATTTATCACTCAGAGACTCCCTGTGCTTTGGAATAAAATCCCGATCCATGTGAGGCAGAGCACCTCGCTGGCTCTGTTCAAGAGAAATCTTGACCTGTGGATGGGAGATCATAGGTTTATCCCGGGAATCATCTCTGTGTCACTGCTGGACAGAGGCACAACAAACTAATGGGCACAGTATTTTTTCATATAAGGGGTGGCGTAAGCCACAAAAATTTGGGCTAGGCTTATAAATGCCTTAGGGCAGATAGCCTAGTATAAACCTATGAACCTATGAACCTATGAACCTATATCGATTTATATATCTGCTAATATATATATATATATATATATATATATATATATATATATATATATATAAAACTATGTCGGTATACACTTACATAGATATATATCTGTGTACACATATGTAACATACTGTGTATATGTAGACATATAGGTGCAGATACATATTTGTGTTGATTTAGGCATATGCATGTATATATGTGCATATATATTGATATATATGTATATAATTTTACAAATATATATATATATATATATATATATATATATATAGATATATATACATATCTAGATATGTTGTATCTGTTTAGATATTAATATAGGTACACACACATGCAGTTAGATGTTTGTATACATTCTCTGTACTGTTGCATGACTGGACTGGATGATATGTTTCTGCAAACATCAAATTTCTTTGTATCTATTATGGCTTAGTGGTAAATCACTTTGTCGGTGGTATACAGGGTCCTTGATTTGACCCTTGCAAGAGCTATTTATTTTGTTGCTGGGCAGAACATGGCCCATTGGCTACATGGTGATTAAGGCACTTTAAAGCAGTTGTAAGCAGGTTTGCGTGTAGCTAAGCAATGCCTACACAGGTTAAGCAATTCAGCAGCTAACTGAGTATAAGAAACTATAATCAGTGCTTACCTCCGCCTATACCTGTGTACAACTGCTTTAAAGTGCCTTAAACACACTGTATCCATCCTTCTTTGTTCTGCCTAGCAACAACATAACCAACCTCTGCTAAGCTCAGACCCAGGACCATGCACACCATAGTCAAAGCGATTTACCTCTAAGCCATCTCAAATATACATAACCCTGCTGTATTCACAAACATATCATCCAGCCCAGTCATTCAACAGTACAGAGAATGTATTCCAACATGTAGATGTATGTGTGTGTGTAAAAATATATTAATGTCTAAACAGATACAACATATTGATATATGTAGAGATATATATATATATATATATATATATATATATATATATATATATATATATATATGTAAGCAGATATTTATATCTTTATAGGTATGCATGGACATACATCTGTAAATAAAGTGGGAACATAGCAGAAACATATATGTCCACATGCACCATTAATGGGGTTGACAAGCACAAACAACATATGTCATGCACGAATAAGTATCCCCCCCCAACCAGCCAAACACAACTGTCCTACAATACACCACCAACTGTTGCAGATTCCATAACCAGGACCTTACACGGCAAGGCCACAAGATGTCAACAGTACTCCATCCCACCTGTATGATGTCAGGCTGGTATCAGTAACATATCATGCAGTACAGTCAGGCTCATAATGACTCCCATTTTGCAGTCATTTGTTACATTTGTTATCCAGAGTCTCATACTGTTGGCCTGTACTTCAGTGATGTAGATGCCAAACAAAAGTGGTCCCAGGATTGAACCCTGAGGTACTTCACTTGTCACTTGTCTGGGGATGGATTTGGAGTCAGTTACACCTACAGTTTGGGTTCTGTCAGTAAGCCATGTGGTAAACCATCGAGTGGCATAGGGATGTATGGTCAAATTAGTATGTTAATCTATGTTTCCAGACTGGGGGATGGTGTTGAAGGGCTTGGTGAGGTCCACATAGGCTTTGTGGACTGCCTCACCCACTTCAACAGCTATGCAGACTGAGTCAAAGCAGTCAATCAGTTTCAGGAGGCAAGACTGGCCCTCCATGATCCCAATCTGTGTGGGGTCTAGTCTTTAAGGGTTGCCAATGTCTACATTCAAAACATCCCTGATAATGCATTTCATGGCCATACAGATCAGGCTCATCAGACTGATGTGACGGTAGTTCCAGGGATCACAGGTGGATCCCCCCTTGTGGAGTGGGATAACTGCAGCTGTGCACCACCCAGTGGGCACCAGGCTTGATGTGAGGCTATGAGTGCACATGACAGCTAGGTGAGTTGCCATTCCATTTTGTAGTTCATGTAGTACACAGCCCAGGATGTCATCTGATCCCATGGATGCTGTATTCTTAGCTGTGGGTAGTGCATTTTCTGCCTGTGTGGCTGTGATTACTGGGCAATGGAACTATTTACGTATTGACATGGGCCCTTTTGAGGGTGAGAGGGGGGTGAATGTGGCACTAAATCAATCTGCCAGGATATTGCCACATTCCGTGGGAGCAGTCTATGTAATGCCATTATGTTGCAGCTCAGAGCATTTCTGAGCATTGCCAGTTAGAATTTGGACATAACTATGGAATGCTGTGTGGCTGTCTGTGGAATCTGTGGTGATTTTAGTTACATAACCAGCTCTGGAGGATTCCATGAGGGATCTCAATGTCCTACTAGGGCTGGTAAGGGAGTTGTTTGCATCCTTGGATTATCCTTTTTTCTTCAACAGTGTCTACCGTCTGTTGTATACTCTGTTAATGGCAGGAGACCACCAGACTGGCTTGATTATTTTGGAAGTGAGCATCGTGGTCCTATGTGGGATGTCAGGAATCATGCACAAGTGGCTGTGCTCATACAGTGCTTTAGTGCAGGATTCATCAGTTGAACTGTCAGCTCCTGTCTCCATGGGTGTCACAAACATTGTCACTTTTGCCTTGAGTAGCATGAAGTTGGCCTTGGAGAGGTCTTTTATGGACAACTGTATATACATTCCTTTCACATTTTCAGTTTGATTAGCATATGGTGGGATTACTTTTGGTGGAACCGCAGTCCCATGCACTGTTGTGATGGCTTAGTGGTTAGTTACTGTGTCTATAGTGTACAGGGTCCTGGGTTTATGGCCTGCAAAGGCAGGTTATTTTTGTTCTGGCCAGAATAGTGGTTAATGCATACAGACTAATTAGGGCAATTTAGGTTACTCACACTCAATACAATTCAAATGCCCTACTTTGGCAATCCTGCTGATGTCAATCACTGTGAAGTACACCTTTGGGGAAAGAGTACTTCAGCAATCTCTGTGGTGTGTGCTATAACATCATAATGATGTAGTGTGATGTTGAACTCTGGCAGGTGGTTCTATCCCCACACATGGGAGTTGTGGATGCTTTTGTGTCTGTTCCTATGCCTGTGTAGAGGGCAGTGCATGTTTGGCTAGTCGCACTCACTACAATTCATTCGCTCTACTTTGGCAGTCTGGCTGATGTCACTCACTGTGAAATAAACCTTTGGGGAAAGAATACTCCAGTAATCTCTGTGGCACATTCTATAATGATGTAGTGTTGTAATGTAATAACTAATTAGGTAGAGGTTCTAATCCCCAATGTGACATGTGTGTGTGTTGATCTTTGTCATTCATCTCCTGTGTGGAGGTGGTTGTAAGTGTGTAACAAGTGGACCCAATGTTGAGTGTGTTTTTAATATTTCTTCTATGGTGCCCCTAGCATAAATCACAATATCCACCATGCAGGGATAACAGATGTGATATCAGTACATAGTCAGTCTCAGGATCGATACCCTGGACTAGTAGGTTTGTGACACAAACATGCTTACCTTTTGCTCTCCCAACCCACCCTGACTTATCTTTGCCTCTGTCTGCCTCTCTCACTCCCTCTCTGCTGGATGTGATAACTTACACCTGCTTTGCTTTGGCAGTGGCATGTGTACTGTCAGCAATGCTCATGATCAGCTGATGGCCTCTGCATGGATTACAGCCCTCCTCTAACTGACTGCATGTGGAACAGCTGTGGTAACATTCCCATAGCCAATTGCATGGAAACACACTCCAATATCTAGGAACATTATGTTGGTGTTGGGCCTTTTCATTTACTGTGAGCAGGAACTAGATCTGTTGTTTGGCAAACTGTATCACAGATGGATTGGGGACTTACCTCTGACAACATACACTGTGGAAGCAGGCCAACACACAGGAGGGGGCTGTGCCTGTCCTGACTACAGACTGTAAGTGCTGCTATACTGCAGTTGGAGTACTATTGGTTTAACAGGGTGTGGTGGATATGGCTGTCCTACATGTATTAATACTTGCCATGCCAGTGTTATGTTTATGAGGAATCCCCATCTGTAGGGTCATCTGCAGACTGGCCAGTATGTGATGCCTTGTGTTCCTTGTGTTACCCACAGAGCACCTATCTCTCAACTGCAGAAGGTAGTGTGAGGATTGCAGTCAGTAGATGGTGACAGCCGGGAAAGTTACTGACGTCAAATCCCTCATAGTACATATGTTGCATCAAACCCTGTTACAAAAGGAAATGTATGAGGTCATCACAGCGACAAGTCAATATTGGGCCTGTGTTTGTTCCTCCAGCCACAACCCTGTCAACCTTTGTACATATGTCAGGCAGTAGGGGGTGCATATGTTCTGTACACCATATTCAATGACAGCATAGCAGATAATAAGCCAGTGAGATATCAGACTGCTACACATGTTATGTATAGTAGGGGTTAAATTTGAGGACATAGCCTGGGCATTCTGTGGTTGTGTGTACTGTACTGAGATATGTGAAAGTCTGGTAATTGTCAAAAGTGCATGTATAGTGCATATGTACTTTGGCCTATGTAGAGACTGTGGTAGAGGTCATTGTTCTTGGTCCTGTTTTTCCTGATGTTACATGCTGCTTCACTGTATGTCACCCTATCAGCTTACATGTTTGTAGTGGCAAACACACACATGTCCCAAACCACAGATAGCCACCGGATCACACTGTGTAGTGGCCCAGTATATGTAGGGTTATTGTGTGAGTGGCTCATATGAGGATGGTGTACATCAGATAGTCCATATACTGTAATAGTACGCTAGCTTATCATATGTAGCTGTGGCTGTGTTCACATTGGTTGTGGTTATGCACATTCACACAGGTGTCTGTTACTCTGTGATGCAACATGCCTGTAGAGCCTGCTATCTATGCAGGTACATGTGCATTCCCACATAGGAGATGTAGCCCAGTGTTGAGTCAGTCTGCCTGTAGCCTGCTCTGTGCTTTGTTACATGCCTAGAAGCTTACTGTACTTATCCAGTGAGATGTCATGTCCAGATACTTGACAGATGTACTGCTGCCTGGCCACCATAACAGTCATGTATGTCAGACAGAGCAGTGGGATGCTGTTCAGATGCATGTCAATAACTAGTGGATAGTATGTGACCATGGCACCCCTGTACCAGTGGTTATTATGTGTCAGGACAGACAGGGGTGTATGAGTGCATAACCAATGGGGGCAAATGTATACCAGTATGTGCGTGTTATACCCATCTACATGGCTGTTAACATCCACATTGACAGGCCTGGTCCACATGTCTTGCATGAAGGGGTTCTGTGTATACCCATGGACTGACCCGAGTGTGTCAGACTATCCACATATATTGGCCATATTGCAGCTGTAGTCCACAGGGGCATTACTGTGCTAGCAGTGGTACTGTATTATGATGACCTTAGGATGTCTGTAAGTAGAATGAACAAAATGAAGCTTGACAACTAAAGAAAAAGTTACAAGAGTCTCCAGTCACAGGCAGCAATAATACTTCCTTCCTTGTTCTTAAAAGCTGTAACAATCCACACCGCACGACAGGCAGTAACCAAAAGATTTCTTTAATATATACGTGAAACACACAAAAATGGATCAAGCGCTTTCATCCACATAACATGGACTTCATCAGAATCTAAATCACTAAGGTTTCATACTTCTTATTGTCCAGAAAATGCATATTGATGCAAAATCTGTTGTTCTATTAAGTTTTTATGTGACTTAGAATAATAATTAAGACTGTCCTTGAGTTTCATCTTTTGTCCGTCTGGAATTCTTAAGTAAATGAGTTAAGATATGTGTGCTGCTGTTGGTTTGGTAGCACTTGTAAAGTAGTTTCCACCATTTCAAAGCTGGTAAAACACTGCACTTTTTTTTTTTTGTTTTTCTGTAACTTGTAGTGCATGGATCAGGTGAAGCCCAATGCATTAGAAAACATGATTGGGTCACTGATCATAACCTTTTATGATGTGTTCTGGCCATGGGTGACAAGATTCACCATTCAAGCTTCATGCTCAAAGTAAATTCCTTAGCATCCATGTCTCAAACACATAATAAGCTGTTTATGATTGGAGACCTCATAATAGTTTTCTTTGTTGTAACTACAAAAAGGAAAATGTAGTATATAGCATTTGAAGCTTTAACTGCTTATCTCTAGTTACAGGAAATTGCATGTTATGTGACATTTATTCCTTCTAGAAAGTTCACTATGAATAAATAATTCAGAGAAGCTCATTCTCATTTTTGTGTTGTATAAAAAGCATACCAAGCATTCTGAAAAACAGCCAGATGTCATGGCTATCAAGTTCATGCTACAATTTTCTATTTCACATAATCGTTCTCTTTGTGTGTATTTTGTGTGTGTGTGTGTGTGTGTGTGTGTGTGTATATGTGTGTGTGTGTGTGTGTGTGTGTGTGTGTGTGTGTATATATATATATATATATATATAGATATGATTTACTATCATATTTTCAAATTGAACTCCGTCGACTGCACTTTTGTCGAACATGGAAAATCAGAAACAGTAATGTCGAACACCAAAAGCCAACCTAATAATGGGTTTTAACATGGGTCGAGATAAGGGAGAGGTTTGTAGTTTGGCAATAGCAGTGAACACCTATCTCGACCCATGTTAAAACCGTTCCTAGGTTGGCTTTTGGAGTTTGACATTACAGTTTTCGATTTTCTGTGTTCGACAAAAGTGCAGTCGATGGAGTTCAATTTGAAAATATGATAGTAAACCAAATATATATATATATATGGTTCTACCTCACATAAACGAAACACCAAAACACCGACAACGCAATCACTGAAACCACATAACCGACAGTACAAAAACACGAAATTCCACATGCCCAACAACGAAATAACCGACGGTACACAAACACGAAACCACATACACTTCACACACCACAATCAACAAACAAAACACATTCCCCATCCAAAACCACATACACAACACAAGCACACCAAAATCCCTACAAACCCACATTAAACCTCACATACACAACTACCTACAACCCTAACCCAAACCCTAACCCTAAGGTCCGCTACTACTGCACACTTACCTGACCCGCTCCTAACCCTAACTCACTTATCCGCCCCTAACCCAAACACAATCACTACCGACACTTACCTGACCGCTCCTAACCCTAACTCACTTATCCCGCCCCTAACCCAAACACAATCACTACCGCACACTTACCTGACCCACTCCCTAACCCTAACTCACTTAACCCACCCCTATCCACACTTACCCAACTAAGGGTTTTACCAAATATGTAAGCTTTTAATGAGTCCCATATCATAACTTTATTTATTTCTGTAGTATAATTAATATCTATAAACAAATGTAATTCTGATAAGAACCAAGGTTTAAACTATTTGATTTTTGTTATATAAGATGGGATTCTAGAATTATAGATTAATGGTTTGAACTCAATTTGAAATTTCAAAATCAAAGAGTTATGATCTGAGAAAGAGCAGGGAATGATTAAGAAATTGATGATTTTTGAATGTAAATCTTGAGCGGCAAATATTTTGCCTATTCTAGTTTGGGTACCAAATTTGTGATCTTGATGGGAGAACAACAAAGACGTATCTTCTTTCAGTTTAAAAGTATCTATTAATTGAAATAATTCAACCCATTTGTTTAAAGCTTTTAAAAAATCAGATGTACACAGATGTCTCTTATTTTTAGTTTCAGAAGCGTCTAATATACAGTTAAAGTCTCCTCCTATTATTAAGTTACCTTTATAATTACTGGAAATAAAATCTAGATGTTTTTGCCAGTTCCTGTTCCAATACCAGGGAACCAGTATAGATTAACTAGGGTCCATATTCTATTTTTAAATTTAACTATTAGAAATGCTATAAAGCCTTATTTATCTTCATATTTATAAATGATTTCTGGGATGATAATATTTTTTCCATAGAATTGTTACACCTTTTGTCTTTTTCTTATAAGAGGACTGGGCTAATATCATGTATTCCTTGGGGTTCCATTTATATCTGTCATTTATTTTGAAATGTGTTTCTTGAAGGAAGACTACTTGTGCTTTCTTCAGTTTTAAATATTTCAGTAACTTTGATCTTTTGCCAGGATTATTTAAGCCATTAGTATTTAGAGATAATAAGGTTACATCCATATTAAGTTATTTTAGAAAAGTAAACCTTTTTTTATTATAGCTATCAAACAGTTTCCTCTGATAAAAGCAAAGTTTATGTTTGTGTATAAACTTTTAAAATAAATTGTTAGTCTTATTTCTTGTGTGAATACCAATAAAGTAATATTTTGGTCAGGCTCAATAAGAACGTTTTTGTATAATAACAAAATTAAAATAGTAGCTGTTAACTTAACTAAGTTACACTCTAGACATGGAATGTTAATCATTCCTAATCTGATAGATAGACATAGGTCTATCAAATTATCACTCATACCTTTAACAAACCAAAGCAACTGAGCTCCATAAACTAGACTATTATATGGAAAGTAATTTGTAGAAGCAATAAGAAGTTTTAAGATATTTTATACCAGGTAATACTACCTTCAGTAGTTTAATCAATAATTCTGTTACAACAGGAAATATTTGATATGTAATCACCTATATAAATTCTTTAATCATAAAATATATCGGCATTCAGGTTGTACAGTTATTATGAATTGAATGGGAATATCTTTATATTATGGCTGTTAGTAATGATAGTTAAGTGTTTCTTAAGATCGTATTTACTTATTCTTGCTATTTTAATTCATTTTAATAGTTATATGATGTCTGTACTCCTGTAATGATACATAATAAACCTTAAGTTTAATCACATCCAATAAACCTTTAGTATTTATATCTTATATACACGCTCAGCTTAATATTTTCTTGTAGTATTCCTAATGTAAATACAATTAATATTTAGATGTATACAGATATATTGACTAAGTTGATCATAATATGGTGATATTGTGTTGTATATAGAACAACACTAATGATATTACATGAAAGAAGGTCACTTAACATATTTCACTGTTACTAATGAAAATCATAGCTATCTTATATAATTCTCTATACTATGGAGAAACAGAATTTTAGAAATTATTACCCAATGTGAATTATACAAACAATATAATGTTCAAGTAATATAGTTTGTAACTAGTATTTATAGAACAATATAATCAATTAAATATGTCAGGGGTAATATTGTTCACTTTTACTTCTTTATTCGGCTTTTCCCAGTTAGGGGTCACCACAGTGGAACACCTGTCCGCTCATGATTGGCAGTGGAGTTCTATGGTGTAGAGTTGCCAGCCTGGCACCCAACCTTCCACAGAAGGAACACACATGCACACACTCATGCCTAGGGCCAGTTTAGAGTGTCCAATCCACCTACAGCATGTCTTTGGGATGTGGAAGGAAACCGGAGCACCCGGAGGAAACCCGCATAACCACAGGGAGGACATGCAGACTCTGCACAGAAGGCACCCCAGCTGAGGATCGAACTGGAGAACTTCTTGCTGTGAGGCAGCAATGCTAATCGCTGCACCACCATGGCCGCCCAATATTGTTCACTTTTACTGATATATGAATAATCATTTTATTTCATTACTGACATGTTTAAATTATCAACATTTTCATTATGTAAACATTAATAAATATTAGTACATTCCAGATACAGTGAACTCTTTTTCCCCCACTTTCTTCATATATAACACTTCTTAGTTTAATAAAGATGTTATTATAAGTTAAAAGCAACAGATTCGCTTGATGTAACTATTAATCACATTGTTTGTATCCTTTCTGTAAATTGTTTAACGGGCAAACCAGCCCTTTATCAAACTTCATTTCTGTGTTAATTAATTACCATACAACAATAAAATCTGAGAATAAAAGTCTTTCGGCTTTTCCCAGTTAGGGGTTGCCACAATGGAACTCCAGTTCGCTAATGATTAGCAGCGAGTTTTTACGGTGTCAAGTTGCCAGCTCAGCGCCCAACCTTCAAGGAAGGCACACCCACACACACACACGGACCTACCTGCATGCCTTTTACAATTCATGCAGCCACAGGGAGGGCATGCAGACTCCGCACAGAATATTGAACTTAAATATCAACAAATTTAAGTTTGTACAGTCGGCTAATAATTTGGCTGAATGACTATTGTTAATTCAAACACTACTTGTTCAGATTACAACAAATTGCATTTTTTTGCAGTTTCCAAAATTTCAGTCTCATATTCATTTTCCTGAATAACCTTACATGTTTAATGTCATTATAGAGAAACATTAGTTCCATTGGTACGTCAAGTTTACTATACATGGTCAAGATAGGTTTCAAACACTTGGAATTCAATTTCAAACATTTAACTTAACTTGTTATACATACTAGCTTACATGAAGGGATCAACATAATTCTCCTTGATATTCAGCGTTATGCATATCTTTTTATGGCATGTTGAAACAATGGTAAAATTACAAAAAGAGTCTATGTTACTAAGTTCTGTCATTTGATGATAAAAGTTTTAGTAAGACTGCTTCTTATTATGTGACAGCTGTATATCATGCACCTGAGAGCACTAAATTAAATATTTTATATAACTGTTGCATATAGTGTTTAGGCTGTTTCTAAGTTGTTTAAGAGACAGTATATTATAGTGGATATCCTGGCTACTGTCTCCAACAAAACATGACCATACAAGTCTCTAATATGTAGAGCATAGAACTAATGAAGTTTACATACTATCAGCCATCATTCCTTGAAAAAGGATATGTGTTTATAGTGCATAAAGGTATGCATATAGTGGCCATCAGATTAATCCCATTAAAGTTGGAATGTATGGTGTACGAGTGCCTTTATATAAACATGGAATTCAATAGCAACCTCTTAAACACAGGGGCTTTTATTAACTGACAAAATGCCGAGATTCATCTAGGAGGCTCCACAGAGCTGTTATTTGCTGTCATCATTGTTTCCCGTTTTCATGGGAACCTAGATGGAGTCAGAGTCCCATAAGTGTGTCAGTGCAATGCAGACCAGGGGACTTGTGAGGCATTCAAAACACAAAGCTTCACATCGCTGCCGGCTAACTTAATTTTCCCTCCTTTTATTCAGTGAGTGTATAACAGGAGAGAGGGGAAGAAAAAAACCCAAAGACACTGCAATAGTAAAGGAAGGAATTATGTGCTAATAGCCATTCCAGGCTATAACCAATGGAGACGGAAGCATGACAGCACTTCTCAAACAAACTGCCAAATGTAGCAGAATCTATTTGCACCATTCAATCCCAAGCTGATTTGTGGACATACCACCATTTATCCTGACAAGCTAGCATATACAGCATTCCAGTACATTCACTTTAAGCATTTCAATGATGACAACGGCATCACTTAATCAGCTGTCAGACACAACAACACTCATGCATGCCATATTAAATTAATTAAGACAGCATATAAAGCCATAATAACCCACGAAACTTGTGAATATATCTATACTCATACATAATGTAATAATGTAAATATATCAACTTATGTTTTGATAAGAAAGCAAATGTGGCATGTTTTATGAATGTTGTTTAACTAAATAAGCCATTAAACGCAACAGCAGATATTTTAACAAACTAACAGGCACTACTGTGTTTATAAATTATATTAATTTAGCAAATTTAAATCAAAAAGCTAATAAATAGTTCCTCATTAATTAAATTAATTAAATAATTAAATTAGTCAAATGAAATCAGTGAATAGACAAACAAGGAGAATATTCATTAAATTCAATAAAGACTCCATATATATATATATTTTTTTTTTTTTTGAAACAGCTTTCTTGGAATCAGTCTTTTGTTTTTTTCTTATCATCAGTGCAAGCATTTGTTTCTTTTATTCTTTTGAGAGTTGAGGAAATCCACTCCATTTCTTCTGGGATAGAAATTACATCATTGTTTCTAATGAATGAAGAAGCTTCTTCGAAGTCATTAAAGGTTCTCATCTCGTTGACATATAGGATTTTTATCTGGTCTGGAAAAGCAAGCTGTGCCTTAATATTGGTTTGTTTTAGTAGTTTTTTTGTTGGCCAGACCTTTTTCCTATGTTCCATTATTCTGGTGGAATAATCATTATCAAACCTTATCAGGTTTTGATTATATTTTAAGGATGATTTTCTCCAAGCAGTTTTTGAAATTAGTTCCTTGCCCAGAAATGAAAGAAACTTTATGACTATTGACCTAGGAGGAGTATTTGTTGAGTTAGTAACAGGTTTCCTCAGTGCTCTATGCACCCTTTCAATTCCAAAGGAGAAACCGTTTTTTAAGTCTAAAATGTCAGGAATCCAAGTTGTTAAAAATGAAATAATGTCCTCAGCCTCAGTGTTTTCGAGCAGTCTGAAGATCCTTATGTTATTTCTCCTTTCCCTGTTTCTAATTCATCTACTTTGCTAAGCAGCCAAACATTTTGTTTAAGAAGCTATTCTTTTTGTGTTTCTTCTTCTTTGAGTGTCCCTTCAATGTCATTTAGAGAAGTCTCTATATTTGTTATTTTTGTTTGCTGTTGTAGTAGTTCATTGAGAGTATCAGTCTGTTTTTTTAGAATTTAATTTTTGTTTTTTTAAATCATTTTTAAAGCCATCCATCTTCAGAGACAGTTCCTGTAAGGTAGTTGTCATCAACTGTAGCTCTTTCTTTAAAGCTGTATCTGGATGAGAATTCCTTCAGTTGTTCATTTTCAGTGACTCAATATATTTCCTAGTTTCTTGACAGGAAACTTTTTATATGACTCCACCAAAATTAGTATTTATATAGTTTAGTTGTTTATCTATATGTTTTTGATCTTTATTTTTGAAAATAATAACATTTTCCTATTTTATTTTACTAGTTTATGGAGCTCTGAAATTTTACTGCTCTCAGTTGGCCATTCAGGCTCTGTCCCCCTGGAGTGTGATTGTGATGGTAAACCTCAACTATCTTTTCATCTACAGCAGGCTGAGAAAAATGGGTCTACTTCACATTATCGCATGTTGAAAATGTTGAACGGCTAAAACGTCAAAAATGCCATACATCAAAAGTGTTGTTGCGGGATCATGGTACAGTGGAGATGAGAAAATTTGCTCTTTTCTCACTGTAGTGCGATCTCGGAGTTGGTATATATAATTAGCGGGAGGTGTGGGGAGCTGAACAGTTTTGATGTACAGCATTTTTGATGTCTTAGACATTCAATATTGTCATCTTTCAACAAGATAATATACATACAAGAAAAAACAGCTAGTCAAAGTATTCAACACAGAAGTATCTGAACACATTTTGGTAGGTGTGAAACAGTAAGAGGAACTTTACAAGCTGTTTACAAAAAGGATGTGATGAGAGATCTACATGCTAAGATAAAGGTTGTAAGCAATAACCAAGCAAGTGAGTGATTCAGAGTAGTTGGGTAAAAAGCATTAGGACTGGGACTATGAAAGAGTAAAGGGAGATAACACAATTGGAAATCCACAATAATGGCAAAGGGGAGGAAAGCATAGGAGTGGTGGGGCTATAGAAGAGAATAATGAGAAATTTATTAGTATGAAAAAAGGACTTAGAAAGGTGGAAAATGGTACAAAGAAGGATGAAACCAATATAGTTTACAAGGGAGATGAGTAGAGGGAGTCATGCGATGAGGTAGAAGATCAGTCTGAGGATTACCTGGAGGTGTGAAGCATGAAGGGGGCACAAGGAGAAATGGAAAGAAAACTGTCAGGAACCATAAAAGCAAGACAAAGGATGTATAAAGGTATGCAGAAGGAAGAGAGAATGGTGGTATGGAGGAAGTGAATAAAATTAAGATTGCAGAAGTATAAAGAGGACAAAAACTAGCAAACATCTCACATGGATATTTCATGTGTGTTTACAAATGAAAATGTCAATGCCCTACACCAGCTGGTTGACATACCCACAGTACCAATATGGGGAACCACTGTAGTACCCCCACTGTGAGGTCTTCCATGGTGAGATCTGACTACAAGTCAGTCTTATTCGAAGTAACTATCACACCTGACCCTCCCCCCACCAGCAAGTAAACTAAAAAAACTTCTCCAAAGAGATTATAACTTCTTATGGGATGGTATAAATATTTTTTATTGCACCTCCCCCCTCAGATAGAACTGGCAACTATGCCGAGTTCTACACCACTGCTTTATACAAACACCTGCATAACTGCATTGACTCAGCCATACCTGATAGGACCAATACAAGCTCCTCAAGAAAGAGAAAACCTGACTGGTGGATGACTGCCATTAACAGGCTTTACAATAAGAAAAATAAATTGCTGTCTAAGAGTAAGAGGGAGTGAGCCCTAAACTGGAAACACTCCCTTCTCAGCTTAAACACACAAATAAGACTTCATGTGAAGTCCTCCAAAGCAAACTATGAATCCAAATTAGCTTCCTCAACTAAAGACAACCATTAGGCATTCTTTAGTTACATCCGTAACCTAAAAGGTAAGGCCCAGATTTGTGTTAAACTGGTAGTTAATGATACCATATATACTGAGCCTGTGGATATATCTAATCTGTTGGCTGACAAGTTCTGTGAAAACGTCACTCCCCTGCTCTTGCCACACGTATACCGTGACATCCCTACCACCTGTCCCTTACCTTGTGATGTTTCATTCATCACTATGGATGTGGTCAGTTTATTCACTGTCATCCCCCATGACAGTGGGCTCCAGTGGTTTCATTCTTTCCTATCTGAGTTCATGTCACTTTCTACGCAGGACTTAGGTGTGGACATCTCCCTGCTTAGTTTAACCTTGAATAATAACTTTTTATTTTTTGAGGGGGAGTATTATCATCAAACTTCTGGTGTAGCCATGGGTGCTGCTTGCACCCCCATAAATGACAATATTGTGCTGGCTATGTGGGAAAAGAACTTTGTTTTCACCACACAGTTTATGGCCTTGATACATGGGTACTACAGGTACCTTGATGATGTCTTAATCTTGTGGAGAGGTAGTTTAAGCTAATGGGAAGCATTTTCCTAATTATGGCAAGATTCTACATCCTTTTTAAAGTTCACTTATTCTACTAATAGTGACAACATTAATTATCATGGTCAAGGGTTGTTATTCGTCAACAATTTATAGAAAAGAGACCTTCACTAACACCTACCTATTTTATGACAGTTGCCAACTCTGTATCAAAAAAAGGCAATTGTCAAGGGACAGATGGTTAGATTGTCCAAACATATCTGATGGCCCCACCTTCGACAAAGAGGTGCATTACTTGATATGCTTATTTCTAGACAGGCGTTATCCTATCCAACTGTTAAGGGATATTAGGGTTGAAGTGGAGGGACATCAACATGACCATTTTGCCCCGATTCTTAATATAAACACTTATCGCATCAGCAATGTCATCGCACAGTGTAATACATTGACAATTAATGAGACCTCAACTGACATTGCACTAGGAAAAAATGTGTCAGTGAACCTGACTGCACCACATTTTGTAATCCCTTTAATTACCAGCAAATACCTATAGGTTAATACCATTAGGTTGCATTGGGACATTGTATTTACAGACAAGGTTAAAAAATGCCTTGGTACTATCCCGACTATTGTCTTCTCAAAAGGTAGAAACATCAGAACCATTTTGGAGTCAGGTTCAAGGAGAATATCTTTGACACACAGCAATATGCAAAAATGTGGATTTTGTAAGTGGTGTAGATATATTTGTGTAGGTCCCTATGCAGTGGTCCACAATTTTGAGAGAACCGTATCATGTCCTGTCCACATAGTCTATTTAGCTTCATGTGATTCTTGTAATGCATAATATGTGGGTAAAACTATCAGAAAGCTGAAAGATAGAATGTATGAGCATTATTATGATATCAGGAAAAATAAAAATGCCAATACCCTCTTTAGGCATACTACTATCTATCCCAGTTACAGAAAATGTACTTTTTTCAATTGACAGGGTGGAGGTTGTTCCACTTGGGGGAGACATTGAGACTTTGCTCGAGCTGAAGGAACTAGTTTGGCAATTAAGGCTCAATGCCTCAATTTCACCAGGATTAAATGACTCTCTTTCCATTTCTTGTGTTTTAAAGATGAAGACTGCTATAGTTTAATCATTTTATTCATATTTATTCATGTATACATTAAATATACAATTTATGCATCTGATTTATATTTTATACATTTTTATACTTTTTATACTGCAATATGTTTAGTATCTTAGTGAACTGTCCTGCTTGCTGTTTGGGTTTGCACATCCTTTTTCCTGTTTTACTGTGGTCTTGGAATGCAGTGATTTAATCTGATTTAACACGATTAACCAATTAATGACATCACTGTGCCTCACATTGGTGGGACGTATGCATTTAATGCATTAGGTTTCACCAGAATTCATTCTGATGAAGTCTTTTTTAAATATAAAGACAAAAAATTCAAAATAATTTACAGTTTTGTTGGTGGCATCCTTGCTGATTTATATATATATATATATATATATATATATATATATATATATATATATATATATATACACATATATATATATATATATGTGTGTGTGTGTGTGTGTGTATATATATATATATATATATATATATATATATATATATAAATATGTATATATATATATATGGTTCCCATTCAGAAGCCTGAAACATCATAAGCCTGAAAATCAAAATCCTGAAACCAAAAGCCTGAAAATTCATAATCCTGAAAACTCAAAATCCTGAAAGACCAAAATCCTGAAAGACCAAAATCCTGAAACTCAAAATCCTGAAAACACAAACATTGTGGCTTTGCTATTGTTAGTCCTGTGGTGTTAGGTCATGCGTTGGGGTCAGGTAAGTGTGCGGATGGTTTTATTTTAGGGTTAGGGCTTTAAGTGAGTTAGGGTTAGGGCAGGTTAGGCATGTATGCAATAGTGACAAATATTGGGGTTAGCGGTTTAAGTGAGTTAGGTTTAGGCACGGGTCAGGTGAGTGTGCGATAGTGACGGACCTTAGGGTTAGGGTTAGGGTCAGGGTCAGTTGGTAGATATTAGTGTCTTTATAGTGACATATTAGCATTATTTGTGTTTTCAGGATTTTGAGTTTCAGGATTTTGGTCTTTCGGGATTTTGGGCTTTCAGGATTTTGAGTTTTCAGAATTCTGAATTTTCAGGCTTTTGGTTTCAGGATTTTGATTTTCAGGCTTATGATGTTTCAGGCTTCTGAATGGGAACCATATATATATATATATATATATATATATATATATATATATATATTTAGAGAGAGAGAGAGAGAGAGATGGCTTCAAAATTCAGCTTCTACATTGTTGACAACTCAGTTGGTCAACAGTTGTGCAAGGAAGAACACTCAACAGGGTTGGGGATATGCCCTTTTGTTGGGATTGTGTGATCGTGGAGTTGAAATAAATAAGAAACAGGGGTGGAAGACATATAACTGGACTTCCCCCCCTACAAAAACATTATTTTATTATTTGCATGTTTCAAGCATTAGACTCAGAGCATGCACAGTGGCATGTCAATGTTTGTTTATTTGTTGATGTAAGTGTGTTAGCATTAGTGACATTGATGTAGCAGTCTTTCGACAGTTGCAAGTATAACCATATATAATTCATATATATATATATATATATATATATATATATATATATATATATATATATATATATATATATATATATATGTATATATATTTAAGCTGTAGCATGTTCTTCCTCTGTTAATCTCCTCTGTTAGCCTAGTAGCCCTTCATTTAGCCTCTAATACTCAAAGGCTACAAGCAGTAGTAAATAAAAAGCTTAAAATTAATTATGGTAGTAGATGCATGCATCTACCTTTGTGATCTGCTTAAATGGTTTCTATTTTTAACTAGGGCATCTCTTTTGCAACACATTCTGCTTTTTAAAATACTCAGCCTATCATATTGTCCACCACTAAAGACAAAAATGTACTCTCAGAATGAATCAGGACAAAGCTATTACTTTAATTTGACCGTATTTCAAATCTGCAATAGGGGAAAAGGTCTTTAATAGAGAGGTCCAGTTTCCTGTAATCATAGGTTCATAGGGACATACTAGGCTAGCTACCCTTGTGGGCTGTTTAAGCCTAACCATTTCCCTTTTGGTGCTTGAATCAATCTTGTTTGGTTTTAGTTTGACTTTACTCGTTCCATTGCTGATAATTATATATGGGTCTATATCAGTTGAGTGAAAACCCCTTTATGCGAATACCTAAACATCGACCCCCATACCTCGAACTGTGAAAATCCCAAATGCACTAAACCGCGAAAAATAAAATATCAAACTATTATAGTCGGCCAACCCCACCACCAGCTACTTAGTACCTACCAAAACAAAATAAATAAATCACATGCATACACTAACCAAACCCTACAGACATACACCCAAACAAAATAAATAATCCACATACATACATTTAACAAAGCCCTACTTCCAACACTACACTAAACCCCACATACACAACTGTCTATGCACTATCCTTAACCCTTTCCTAACCCTAAGGTCCGTAACTACTGCACACTTCCCCTACAGACATACACCCAAACAAAGTAAATAACACACATACATACATTTAAAAAACACTACATCTAACATTACACTAAATCTTACATACATTACCTATCTATGCACTTACCTTAACCCAAATCCTAACCCTAAAGTCCTATGTATTGTACAATGACCTTATGGAGCTATACCACAGACGGGCCAACCAAAACAAATCGACATTTTGGAATTTGTTGTTTTGGACGTTCGGGGTTTACTTACTTTGTGCAATATGGTTTGACATATTCGTATTCACATAATAGGGTTTTCGCTCAACTGATATAGACCCTTATATATTACCCCTAGTAAGGGTAACTGGGATCACATCATACATAATTTGAGGGGACCTATCCATGGGATTAAGTATTTAGGAGTTGCTTCTGCCCAGTAGTAGTACAGGGGGCAGTCTTGGGATAAATTTTCTATTGCTCATCCATAGATCAAAGTTGCTACTGAATATGGCCAGGGATGAAATTTGTTTTATGTAAATCAGACTATTCCAGAGCGATGGTATCTTCTGTAAGACATACCTGTCTCTCCAAACTGTTCTAGTGATGTTTCAGAAGAGGTTTAGATCCCTGGAATGAGTATTGCTGATGTGGTGATATGCAGCAGTTACATCACTACTGGGTCAGAGGATGCTAGTACACAAGACACAGGTCACTGCTTATTAGTCCATAAGATACCAAGTATAGTGACAGGGCTTTAATGTAGTCCATGTAGGACATATTGTTTAGACCTTGTATTCATTTATTTATTTACATTTTTTACCGGGAAATTCCGACTGGACGCAGGTCCTTTTTTAGCGGATGCACAGGGAGAAAAGCTCTACATCATGTACATGATAAATAGAGATAGAAAGTTGCAGCAATGGTAAACAACATTACAGGTTGTTGGCTTTAATACAATAACAAGATATTGATTATCAACAGTATATACAGTAAATGTTGCAAGTTAAGATAGTTTCTTGTCATTTGTAATATTAGTAACAAAGTTGTCAGACAAGATTTTAAAGTATGTAAAGACAACTAGCTAATTCTGACTGTGGTTAGTAGTGGCGGTAGTATAGTTGGGTTAAGAGTCTAGGTGAGGGGGTAAGGGTGGGGGTGCTAGTCTGGATTAGAACAAGGACAAAGCCAGTGCAATTTTAAGTGGAATATGAGCACAGTCTTGAAAAGGCTGCTGGAAGGTAGAGTAGTTATAGAGGGTGGAAGATTGTTCCAAAGTTTAGATATGGTACATGAAAATATGGCTGCTCCTGCTGAGTTTTTGGGTTTGATAACAGTGAGTTGATTTTTGTTGCTTGATCTTAGGGACCTAGTGGAGTGATAGGGTTGGAGAAGGGTTTGAAGGGAAGGGATGTTAAGGGGGTGGTTAATAAGTTTATGAGCAAAGGTGAGTTGATTAAAGTGAAGGAGGTGTGGGAGTTCTAGCCAGTTTAGTTATTTAAGGGCGATACAATGATGGCTGCGGTAGGAGGTTCCAGTGGCAAATTTAGCAATTTTGTTGTAACAAGCATCCAGCTTGTGTAGGTCTGTCTGTCTAAGATTGGTAAGTATGGGGGATACATAGAGTAGGGTGGAGATTAGCTGGGAATTGGCTATGGAGATTCTAGCCACCTTGGTTAGGAATTGGCAGCTTCGATATAATGCACCAAGTTTCTTGTGAACTTTTTTTATTGTGAGTGTCAAATCTAAGTTTGTTGTCGATTTCCGAATTTTGTGTGTACTGATGGAGAGATGATGGCATTGTCTTTGGTGAGAATGTTGAAGTGGGGGGTGTTTTGGGTGGCTTTGGAAGGTTGGAACAGGAGAAGTTTTGTCTTACTTGGGCTGAGTAGGAGCTGAGCATTAGATAGCCAGCTTTCTGCAGAACAGAACGATTCCTGTGTGATTTGTTGTTGTTCTGGTAGAGTGGGGTCAGAGCAGATGAGAGAAGAGTCATCTGCGTACTGTACAGGAGATGCTTGTGTGGTGGCAGTATGTAGGTTGTTAGTGAAAAGTGAGAATAGCAGAGGGCCAAGGATAGACCCTTGGGGAACTCCGAAAGTAACTGGGAGGCGAGGTGATAGGTTATCATCCCAGATTACTGATTGCTGGCATCCATGTAGATAGCTGTGGAACCAGCTGCAGGCTGATTGTAAAAAGGAGAGGTTGGGGAGAGTAGAGAGTAGTAGCTCATGTGATACCATGTCAAAAGCCTTTGAGAGATCTATAAATATGGCAGTAGAGAAGAGGCCATTGTTTTTGTGATGAAGTATAGTGTTGGTGAAGGAGAACAGAGCGGAGGTAGTGCTGTGATATGGCCTGAAACCATGTTGGGTTTTGGAGAGGAGATTATTAGCTAGGAGGTAGTTGGAGACCTGGGTGTTGATACATTTTTCAAATATCTTGGAGAGAGGGGAGAAGATAGCAATGGGGTGGTAATTGGAGAGGTCGGTGGAGGGGGTGCCTTTGTGGAGGGGAATGATGTGGGATATTTTCCATATCGAGGGAACATAGCCTTCTTTTATGGAATTATTGCGATTTCCAGGTGTTGCGTGTATCTGGACAGATACATGCCAAAGGGGAAATTATACTCAATGATTGGTCAAAAGAGAGCTGAGTTAAAGGAGACAATTTATAAGCTGTACAATATAGAAGGATTTTCTTATAACAGTTGACACATTGGTCAGAAATTTGATTATTGTCCACATAAGTTCATAAATCATGAACAGCTGTGTCAGCTCTCAGAGGTGTACTGACAATGTGGTAGTTCCCTGGGGTAAATGATTTCCCAAAGAATATGATAATGCATTTGTTGGCATTTAATTTTAGTCCATAATTCTGGCATCAGTTATTTGTCTGCGACAAACCTTCCTGCAGGATGGCTAAGTGATCTGGGAATCCAATAACTGCTCCAAGCACGTATTCATCTGCAAACTTAGTTAGCCAGAGCCCTTTGGTACTAGCTTATACTTCAGTGAAGCAGATGACAAGCAGGAGAGGTCCAAGCATTGAAACCTGTTGCTTGGTTTCTTTGTAGAGGTAGCTTCTCCTATTTTGATCTGCTGTGTCCTATCTGTGAGCCCGTTGGCAATCCAGCATGTGACATAAGGTGTATTCTCAGTTTATTTACTTCTACTATGCCCGATTGGGAGAGTGAGTCAAAAGATATGGCCAAGTTGAAGTATACGATGTGTACCATTCTTCTTTCATCCATTGCTATAGTGACCTTTTTAAAGAAGTCCATCAGGTTGAGTAAGCATGACCTGCCCTTGCAAAACTCAAATTGAAACTGGTCCAGTGTTTGGAGGCTTCCTATGTCCTTATCGATAAGTTCCATGATTAGTCTTTCTATGACTTTTAATATGAGGATCGTCAGATTTATGGGTCTGTAATTGCTTCCATCTGTGGAAGGTCCTGCCTTATGCTGAGGAATGACTGTAGCTGTTCTCCACTGGCTTGGTACAAAACCTGTATGGAGGTTGAGGTTGTATAGTGTTTTTTTTTTTTTTGTGGGGGGTGACTAAATCATGCTTCATGCCATTTAAGATGTAGCCACAGATATTGTTAGTATCCAATGATGCACCATTTTTAGCTTTTGATAGCAATTTCAGTAAGTGATCTATCTTGTGGGATAGACAGAGGGGAGAAAGAGGTACATTTTGAGCTAAATTTATTGTCCTGCAGATTAGCTATATTTTCAGCCTCTGTATAGATAGCATTGTTCACAATGAGTTCAGTGCTTTGCTGCATTGTACTTCTTGATTACAAACATAACTAAAAAAGGCTTGTGATTGTCTTTGTCTTGTGTTGCTATTTTAGCCTCAAACTTGACTTTGGCAGATTTTATTGTATTCATAAGTTGTTTATCTATTTCAGTAACAAGGGTGCTATAATTCTGGGAATTACTTTTCTTACTTTTCATGGGCTCATAGGATGATACTAGGCTATGGCCTGGAGGTCCTTATAAACTTAGCCAAGAATTTTTCCCATGTTCCCACAAGGTCAGCGAAAAGTGAGAATAGCAGAGGGCCAAGAATAGACCCTTGGGGAACTCCGAAATTAACTGGGAGGTGAGGTGATAGGTTATCATCCCAGATTACTGATTGCTGGCATCCATGTAGATAGCTTTGGAATCAGTTGCAGGCTGATTGTAAGAAGGAGAGGTTGGGGAGAGTAGAGAGTAGTAGCTCATGCGATACCATGTCAAAAGCCTTTGAGAGATCTAGAAATATGGCAGTAGAGAAGAGGCCATTGTTTTTGTGTGTATAGTGTTGGTGAAGGAGAACAGAGTGGAGGTAGTGCTGTGATATGGCCTGAAACCATGTTGGGTTTTGGAGAGGAGATTATTAGCTAGGAGGTAGTTGGAGACCTGGGTGTTGATACATTTTTCAAGTATCTTGGAGAGAGGGGAGAGGATAGCAATGGGGCGGTAATTGGAGAGGTCGGTGGAGGGGGTGACTTTGTGGAGGGGAATGATGTGGGATATTTTCCATATCGAGGGAACATAGCCTTCTTTTATGGAATTATTGCAATTTCCAGGTGTTGCGTGTATCTGGACAGATACATGCCAAAGGGGAAATTATACTCAATGATTGGTCAAAAGAGAGCTGAGTTAAAGGAGACAATTTATAAGCTGTACAATATAGAAGGATTTTCTTATAACAGTTGACATGTTGGTCAAAAATTTGATTACTGTCCACATAAGTTCACAAATCATGAACAGCTGTGTCAGCTCTCAGAGGTGTACTGACAATGTGGTAGTTCCCCGGGGTAAATGATTTCCCAAAGGATATGATAATGCATTTGTTGGCATTTAATTTTAGTCCATGATTCTGGCATCAGTTATTTGTCTGCGACAAACCTTCCTGCAGGATGGCTAAGTGATCTGGGAATCCAATAACTGCACCAAGCACGTATTCATCTGCAAACTTAGTCAGCCAGAGCCCTTTGGTACTAGCTTATACTTCATTGAAGCAGATGACAAGCAGGAGATGTCCAAGCATTGAAACCTGTTGCTTGGTTTCTTTGTAGAGGTAGCTTCTCCTGTTTTGATCTGCTGTGTCTTATCTGTGAGCCTGTTGGTAATCCAGCATGTGACATAAGGTGTATTTTCAGTTTATTTACTTTTTCTACTATGCCCGATTGGGAGATTGAGTCAAAAGCTATGGCCAAGTTGAAGTATACGATGTGTACCATTCTTCTTTCATCCATTGCTTTAGTGACCTTTTTAAAGAAGTCCGTCAGGCTGAGTAAGCATGACCTGCCCTTGACAAACTCAAATTGAAACTGGTCCAGTGTTTGGAGGCTTCCTATGTCCTTATTGATAAGTTCCATGATTAGTCTTTCTATGACTTTTAATATGAGGATCATCAGATTTATGGGTCTGTAATTGCTTCCATCTGTGGAAGGTCCTGCCTTATGCTGAGGAATGACTGTAGCTGTTCTCCATTGGCTTGGTACAAAACCTGTATGGAAGTTGAGGTTGTATAGTGTCTTTTTTTGGGGGGGGAGGGTGACTAAATCATACTTCATGCCATTTAAGATGTATCCAGAGATATTGTTAGTATCCAATGATGCACCATTTTTAGCTTTTGATAGCAATTTCAGGAAGTGATCTCTCATGTGGGATAGACAGAGGGGAGAAAGGGGTACATTTTGAGCTAAATTTATTGGCCTGCAGATTAGCTATATTTTCAGCCTCTGTATAGGTAGCATTGTTCACAATGAGTTCAGTGCTTTGCTGCATTGTACTTCTTGATTACAAACATAACTAAAAAAGCCTTGTGATTGTCTTTGGCTTGTGTTGCTATTTTAGCCTCAAACTTGACTTTGGCAGATTTTATTGTATTCATAAGTTGTTATCTATTTCAGTAACAAGAGTGCTATAATTCTGGGAATTACTTTTCTTACTTTTCATGGGCTCATAGGATGATACTAGGCTATGGCCTGGAGGTCCTTATAAGCTTAGCCAAGAATTTTTCCCATGTTCCCACAAGGTCAGCACCTGTTTCCCCCTGTCCAGCAGGGGCACAGGTGGGATTCCAGGGATGCATTTTCTGTTTCCCATCCAGTCTTTCAGGTTCCTCTTAAAGAAGGATAGAGAGGTACTATGCTTGACATGGAGAAGGAGTCTGTTCCATAGATGGGGGAGTCTTTGGGACAGAAATCTATCCCACCGACAAGTTATATTAATGTCACAGACCAGGTTGAGGCCTTGTGTGCAGGTTGTGTGAGTGGCATTTGACTTATGGATATGCAGCAACTCCATCAAGGCTGGGTCTGAGATGGCCTTGTATGCCAGACACAGGTCACCTCTGAGCAGTCTGTATGAGACTGAGTAGAGGGGCAGGGCTTTTAGCCTGTCAGTATAGGACAGGAGTTTGAGACTCTGGATTTTCCTGGTAAGGAACCTCTGTGGCCTCTCCAGCTGCTGCATGTGCTTGGTGTGGTACATGCAGAAGGAGGCACTGTACTCAACAATGGGTCTGATAAGGGAGGAGTACAGGGATGTTATGACCGCCTTGTTCCTGGATGAAATATCCTTGCTTATGAGGTGGGCCATGTAGAAAGCCTTACGTACAACGGAGGTAACATGGTGGTCAAAAGTCAGGTTGTTATCAACCTGGGTGCCCAAGTCCTTCATGACTGATTGTATGCTTAGTACATTGTTATTAATGTGATAATTAGTGAGGAGTCCATTTTCCTCAAAGGGGATAATGATGCATTTCTTGGCATTCACTTTGAGGTCATGCTTCTGGCACCAGTCATTTGTTTGGGTAAGACCCTCTTGGATGATATTCACATGACTAGGGGAATTTGAGGCAGCCAAGAAAATCATTGCACAAGCAGTATGCAGGTAATAAGAGCCAGTGAGCCCTGAAATAATCCAATGTGTGCTTAAAATCAAGCAAACATAACTTTATCTTGTACGACAATCAGTTTTATTTACAAACACAAGGGGTTGCTATGGGTTCAGCATGTAGGGGCTGTATGCCAATATCATCATGTTGGAATTGGAAAAACGTACTTTGAAACAATCAACATATTTCCGATTCTCTAATACTTACATAAGGTATTTGGATGACATGTTTATTTTATGGGAAGGCCCTAGAGACCAAATTGTTGAATTCATTAACTATATTAACAACTCAACCTCTTTTTTGAGGTTCACATATAGTGTTAATGCATGTGAAATTTCCTATCTTGATGTTCTGTTAAAGAAAGATCTGGAACAACAGAGATTTGTGGCTGAAATTTTCAGAAAAGAAACCTATTCCAATAGTTTTCTGCATTTCGACAGCTGCCACCCATTCACTCAGAAATTTGTAGTTATTAAGGGGCAATTTATGCATGCAGCACGCATGGTGACAACTTGGACAGGTTTTACCAGAGAATGCCTTAACTTGAAGAAAATGTTCTTGAGAACTTGCGAAGAGGTTACCCCCCCAATTTAATTGACAACATCATGAAGGAGGTTAGTGAGAAAAGACAATATGGGTATTTTGCACCAATTTTGGGCACCCCTAATACTGACCATCCCGATTTGACTGGGTGGAACAAAACTGAAACAGTCACAGACACTGTTGTGAATGACCAAAAAACTGTCCATAACCAGGAAATATATAGGTGGCACCATTCCTCTGGGTCTGAAGTAACTAATTACCACACACGTTTTTCAACTGTCTTCTCGAATGACGCATGCATCATTAAAGATATTCTGTGTAAGAATTGGAATTTCTTAAGTAGTGACAGAGAATTTTTTTAAATATTAGGAGAAAAATCTGTGTGTGTTTTCAAGAAGGGCACTAACTTGAAGAACATTTTCGAATGTAATAATGATGGAATCTATAGGAAGGGTCAGATGATTAAGTGTGGGGCATGTAAATTTCGCCCTTTCATTTTGGAAGTCAGTGAATGTGAAATTAATAGAATGAAAATAAAAATACCTGAGAGGTGTAGTTGTTTAACTGAAAGAGTGGTCTGTTGTGCTATATGTTCCTTTTGCCCATGTTTTTATGTGGGGAAGATGGAACTTAAGCTTAAGAATAGGATCAGCAAGCACCTTAGGAATATAAGCGATGCTAGTGAAGTGAATGCACTTGTTAGACTGCATACTGCTTGTGTGATGATTTTCTTGGTGGTTTGTACATTTCTTTGTCTTTTACTCGAATTTAAGGCAGCACCCAGCTGGCAGTCATCTGCAAACTTGGTCAGCCATGGACCACTGGTTTTGGCTTGTACCTCAGAAAAGTATATTCCAAACAGCCCAAGACTGATCCTTGGGTTACACCGCTCATTACTGGTCTACTACTAGAGGTGGCTTCCCCTATTTTGACTGAGTGGGTTCTATCAGTGAGCCAGTTAGCTACCCATCTGGTAACATATGGGTTGATGCCTAAATGAGAGAGTTTATCTATTATGCCTGAGTGGGGAATAGTGTTGAAGACTTTGGCTAGGTCAAGGTAGGTGGTGTGCACCATCTTCCCCTTGTCCATAGCTTTGGCGACTGTTTTGAAGAAGTCATCCAAGTTTAACAGGCATGATCTCCCTTTGACAAAACCAAACTGTGTGAGATCAAGCATTTGGAGGTTGCCAATGTTCTTGTTTATAAGGTCCATGGTAATGCATTACATGGCCTTGCAGATCAAGCTAGTTAGGCTGATGGGCCTATAATTGCCTGGATCAGTGGATGCTCCACCTTTGCGTAGAGGGATCACAGTGGCTGTCCTCCATTCAGCTGGGACAAAGCGACTGCTCAAGCTTTGAATGAATAGGGTGTGTAATGGAGATGACAGCTTATGCCTGAGTATATGTAGGATACAGCCAGGGATGTTGTCGGATCCCATAGATACTGTATTTATTTACTTTGAGAGGGCATTAGACACCTGCTCCCTGGTGATGAGGGGAGGGAGGCAGGTGCTGGGGATTTCCTGGTTTACTGAAGGGGGGACAGGGGGGTGAAGTTTTCACTGAACCTGTCTGCCAGTAGGTTGTCTATATCTATGGTTTTGTGTATGGGGTGTTATTGTCTACCAGTTCAGAGCAGATTTGGATGTTACCTTTCAGAATTTGGATGTATGTGAAGAAGGCCTTGTGATTGTCTTTAGTGGATGTGGCCAATTTGGACTCAAAGTTAGCCTTAGAAGATTTCACCACTGACCTTATTTGCTTGTTCAGATAATAGGAGAGATTGCTTCTAGCTTGGCACCTGCTCCTTCTTGGTCCTGGACAGCAATGTTTTCCTTTTATTATAGAGTTTGTTTATTACTGTGTCCACCAGACAGATTTACTCTTCCTTGAAGAAGATGATTTGGTCCTGTCAGGTATTGCTGAGTCCATACAGCTATGTAGGTGCTTATATTGTTTTTTTGTGTAGGCTTGGACATTAGTGCTAGTTCCTACTGAAGGGATGGTGGCTGGAAAGCTGCTTATACCTGCTCTCAGGAGATTGTTGCCAGCTTTGGAAAACTTTTTTGTTTGACCCTGAAAAGGGGTGGGGGGATCAGGGGAGATGGTGACTTGACTTTTGGTCAAAGTTCTCTTCCTTTTATTGTAAAGCCTGTTGATGTTATGGTTCCACCATGTGGGTTTGTTTCTGAAGTTTGCCCTACACTTATTCCCATGGGGTACAGCTTCATCTCTGCAGCTGTTTACATGCTGATATAGTGTGGTGGTATACATTTCTGTATATTCAGTGAGGTTAACTGGGTATGATGGGGATCTGAAGCTTACCAATCTATTATATAGAATAGGTCATTTGTCTTAGAGAAATTTCTGAAGAGAAATTTCTGATGGTATCTTATTCAATTTTTTAAGTAGATGGGTTTATGGTCCAATCTAAAAAGTAACAGAGATACACAAAGATGGTGTAGGATGCCCCCATATTAATAAGGACAAGATCCAAGATGCTGTTCCTTTGACTAATTGTTCCAGAGCATTTGCATTGACAAAATTCAGGAATCTCTGTGCTTATGCACTATTAGTAGTACTACTACTAGGACTAGGTTTCCCAGTCTATAGTTGGCTAGTTTATAATCTGGGAAATAGTACTGGGTTTAATAATGAGTGATTCCAGCTCCCATAGATAAATGTGGCTTTCTTGGTTCATAGCGAGTTCCATATCTAGCTAATATATGAGGTCTATAGTTAAGTTTGCAGATGATTGCAAGCTGGGGGGTTTTACTGATTCCCTTGCTGACACTAACATTTTTCAAGAAGGTCTAACTCTGACGAAGAAATGGTGCCAAAGCCATAGTTTTAAATTCATTGGTAAAAATGCATAATTGTACCCTTTGGGAAGTAAACCATCTTGGCTAATTACCATGCTGACAACACATCCCTAAGAGTTGACCCAGTGGTCAGGTATCTGGGTATACACGCAGACAGTAGCCTTACCATTGACCAACACATGGACACAATGTTGAGAAAATTCTTTTATGTTGCGCAAAATATTAATAAGGGCATGGTGTCTAGGTCCAAAGAGGTCATTATCCCACTGCACTTTGTCCTTATCAGACCAATCATATGATATAATGCTCCCTTCGGTATGTACCTGACCAGGCATATGGAGCAACTGTAGGGACCTCAGAGGTCCCTTACAAAAAGAATACAAGACGTAACAGACCTGCCTTATGTAGAGTGCCTAAAAGCCTTTTCCCTTTATGTATTCTCCTATAGATTTATGTTAGTTAATATTAGTTTTAGAAAAATAGATTTGATTTTGGATGACTGGTTCAGCCAAGGGTACATTACAAGGATTTTGTATGAATTTCTATTACTGAAATTTCCTAGAATTCCTTGTATTTTTGGAATTCCTAATATTCATAAAAATGCCAGTAATCCACCCTTTTGGGCTATTATAACCTTCTAGAGTTCCAAATCTTACCCCTCGGCTATATGTAGATAGGACATTAAGACCAGCCTTCAGTAAGGCTAGTCATATATTGAAAGTTTCTTGGGATATTTTATGTAGGCTAAATAATTTTTTGATACTTTGAAGGTGAAACATATAAACAGACTAAGGGTGTGGTAATGGATGCAGACTATGCCCCTATATATGTCAAACTTGTTATGCTAACTTGGAAAAAGTTTATTTTTAATAGTGAGTTTTTTGACATTTTTTATTTGATATTTTAGATGATATTTTTATTGTGTGGGAAAGAACTCCTGAAATGTTGACTCACTTTTTTGAGTATATCAACATCACACATTTTCTATAATTTACCTATTCTATATTTAAAGACATGGTGAATTATTTAGATGTATGTATTTACAAGAATAATGGTAGATTTTCTTCTAACATCTATAAGAAACCCATATTTAGTATCTGTTATTTACATGTTAATAGCTATAATCTCCCTAAAATAAAGAATGGTTTAGTAAAGGGACAGTTTCCAGATTAAATAGAATGATTACTGAGGATGATGTTTTCCACAAAGAAGGGCTTGTATTAATGGATATGTTCATGGAGAGAAGTTATCCCCCCAAAAATATTTTTTGGATCTATTTGATGAAATAACAAGAAATAGAAAGGTTGATTTTAAGGGTCTGCTTCACATTGTCATAAGCTGACAATATCGAGTCTGATATTGTCGGCATGACAATATCGAAAGTGAAGAACATCGTGCAAGTAAACGGAAATCTCCGTAAGGGAAGATTTCCGTTTACCTCAATGTAGTGTGGTCTCGGAGTTGGTATATTTAAGTAGGGGGTGTGAGGGTGCTACGCCATTTAGTTTTTTTTATTTGTTTTTTTTTTACGTTATTTGATGTTTTACTTAATCGATCAATAAAGTTCGACCTTTATTGATTCGATTAAGTAAACTTTTGATAACGTGATGTAGACGCACTTTTAAACTCCTTCTAGGTGGAGAGCTAAAAGCCTCTAGAGTTAAAGAAAGAAAGGTGGGTACACATGGGAAAAATGGAGATGATGCTCAAAAGAATAGCAGTAAGAATTATGATATTTTTAATAGGGCATTGGTATTAGAATATAACACTAATACTGAAGATGTTGGACATAATTAAAAAAATGGAATATTCTAAATATTTGTGACCCAAGGTTATAACTTATCAGAGACAAACCCATATTTGTAAACAAATCAGGCAATAATTTGAAAAATTTACTTGAGATGGAAAATAAAAACAAAAACAGCAAGATAAAATTAACAAAACACTTACAGGTACTACAACATGTGGGTTTTGTAAATCTTGTTGTTATATTAACGACAATGACAAGGTAAATTGTAACCTTTCCAATGGTTCCTATGTGGATATTGTATCAGCAAAGGAGTTGACTATTTAGCAATTTGTTCAATTTGCCCTTGGTTTTATGTAGGAAAGACAAAGGTTTTCAATCAAATAATTTATGAACATTGTTATAATATAGAGACAAAAGAAGCTCAATAATACCCGACAGAGACACACTTTAACCTCTAAATGGTAAGTTTTTATTTGGTATTTTAAAATTAGTTCCACCTGATCCTTGGCAGGGGTCACTGAGAGAACACCTTAGGATATCAGGTATTGCTATGGCAAATTTATTTGGATGCCAGATCCCATCCTGGGTTGAATGAACATTTTTCAATAGTCTCAGTTTTAAAAATACATGTTGCCAAGTTATAATTTATCTCTTTATTTATTGACTATATTTATTACAGCTAAAAGGTTATATTTTCACAGTATTAATGGATGAATAGATTTTGGTTCTACAAATTGTTACTTCATGCTTTTAATAAATACAAATCCACCAGCTTTTTGTTGTTGCTGTAAAATCTATAATAAAATATAATATGATTAACCCAGTCAAAATGTTTATTCCAGGGGCGGACCCTGAATGGCTAACTGGTAGCAACATTTTTTTAGAGCTCCACAAAACTAGTTCAAATAACAGGAAAATAATTAATTTCATCGAACAAAAATATTCAATTATTATTGATAAACTTATGAACTAATAGTGTACTAACTTTGAAAGCTTTTTGTCAATATTTTCCTGTCAAATTAATCTGGAGAATACTATAGCCACTTGGAAATGAATAACTCAAAGAACTCACACTCTGAAACAGCCTTGAAGAAGGAAATTCAATTGATGTCCTCTGTACTGCAGGATCTGTAATTGAAAATGGATAATTTTAAGGACAACCTTGAAAATCTAAAAGAGAACTGCCAAAAACAAACAGATGTCTTTAAAGAATTATTACAACAGCAACAAACAAAAATAATGGACATCGAAACATCTCTCTCTGATATAGATGGAAGGTTGAAGGAAGAAGAGAACCAAAGTGAATTTCTCTTGCAACAAAATAACTGGTTAATCAACAAGATAGATGATTTAGAAAAAAGAGAAAGACACACAAATATCAGAATATTTGGTCTTCCGGAGAAGGTTGAGGGTGAGGACATCATCTTATTTTTAAATTCTTGGTTGCCGGAAATCTTAGACCTAAGAGAAGGACTCTCAAATGGCATAGAGAGGGCTCACAGAGCCATAGGAAAACCTGCATCATCCACTCCTAATACTTCTCCTAGATCCATTGTAGTAAAGTTTTTATCATACCTTGATAAAGAGCTTATACTGAAGTCAGCATGGAAGAAAAATCATTTAAAGTATAAGCAACACCAAATAAGATTTGATAATGAATATTCAACTAGAGTACTGGGCTTAAGAAAGAAAGCATGGCCACTTGTAAAATTTCTGAAACAAAATCAAAGCTCAACTTGCATACCCTGTGAAAATCAAGATTTTTTACTCAAGTGAAATGAGAACCTTTAACAACATAGAAGAGGCATCTTCCTTTATCAAGAATAATAATATAATCAGAATTCCAGAAGAAATGGACTGGTCAACATCTAATTCATTGAAAAGATCCCAAGAAAAAAAATCCTGGACTGATGTAAAATAGAAGAAACAAAGAACTGAAATAAAAAATACAACAAGCTTAAATACTCTCAAAGAATCTACTAAAAATGAAATATACACTAAAAGGACTGAAACTAAAATGTATGTACATTTATTTATTTTAGTTGTTTATTAATCATATTCTAGTTTATTATTCTCTTGCTTTTCTTTTATAATATAGTGATGTTTCTAACTCTACTTATCATAAAATGAAACTGCTTATATCAATTAATAAGCACAAAACATCCACAACAAATATAGATGTGTAATACTATAAAAATTATATCTCTTAAAGAACTCATTTTCAATCAAATTGACAGTCTTGATGGGATAGAATCATAAACAGGAAGTAGAGAGGGGGAAGAAAGGAACAGTGAATGATTTGAATGTTTCCATCAAGAAATATTGACATATAATACATATAGGTATTTATAGCCATTAGGTTTCATGTAAATATAAAATGTCAGACAAAAAACTGTTATCATTAATAAAAAATATAACTATAGTAGCTATATAATTGTTCGGGATGATGACAGGAGGGTAATATTGTAAGCGCGAACATTGAATGAAGAGTTATTATTTTTTTACTTTCCCTTGATGTCGAACACTTTATTGTTTCAGTTTAAAGCATCATTTCCTTTTTTTTTTTTCAAACACAAAATGTCTGACGAGAATGTGAAAAAATAACAGCTGTCTACAAGAAGCTGCAAGCTCATATAACTGTCAAATACACCTGCGAACGCACAAACAGCATTCTTGTAGTCACTCAACATCATAGTAGTCTTAATAGCTTGTGCTTAAGCTCTGCTAGGGTATGGTGATACAAAAAGAATGAAAGCGAACAGAATTCAGTGTAGAGCCGCTAAGGGGCGGAGAAAATATATATAGTACGAGTGAAATCTGTCTTTTTCGGACTATAACAATTGTAGAATGCAATGTGAAAAGAGATCTTGGTGCTTTTTCTTTAGCGGAGCGGCACTTGGGATGGGCGATTGATGCCAACTCAGTACTTAATGGTTTTCCTGCTTTTGATTTGTGTTACTACTCACATGGGACTGCACCAGTAACAATGCCAGAGGAAAG
Organism: Protopterus annectens; assembly: GCF_019279795.1. Classification (NCBI taxonomy): domain Eukaryota; kingdom Metazoa; phylum Chordata; order Ceratodontiformes; family Protopteridae; genus Protopterus; species Protopterus annectens. Next base: position 254,740,818 of record NC_056729.1, on the reverse strand, counting down.
GGATGAGCAAAAGTAGAAAGAAGGAAAAAAAAAAGCAGCACTCACATCAGATGAAGTGTATATATTGGCACCAGCCCTGTTAAGACTTTCTGACCATCTTCATTTACCCTTCTTAATGGAGGTTACTATTTGACAATGTCATTTGCCCTCATTGTCAGTGTATGCATCCTGACAGAATATACATGTTAGGAAATTCACTATAGTGCAATGATGACCTCAGGGTAAAACTTAGCAGAGGATGGTTGACAATGGGCTCGCATCATCTGCACCTTTCCTACTGCCTCGTAGAAGAGATCCAACATGTTGCTAGAAAATTACAATGGATTGCATACATAACATTCTTGAAATTTTTTTAGGCATACTTCGATCCAATATTCACATGTTTGTCAAGCAGTATAAACTGTCAAGAATGTCTTCCTGTTTGCCAAACTTATAGAAAGTATGTCACAGCAAGCTGTCATCTAGCTCTAAATCAATATAGACTGTTTAGTGTGAAAACGGAAAGTTTTGAGTTAGTTTATAAATAGTGGTCAGATTAAACAGAAATTGTATAGTCTAAAAACATCTGCATGAATCTCAATCAAATTATGGTACTTTTACTTTAAGAATCTTATTTATCATTTATGATGAAGAAAGTACATTTATAAAAGGTATAACACTTTCACAATAATCATCAATAATGATCAGCAAAACCACTGTTTTCTGGTAATGCTACATAACATTTGTGCTTGATCAGATATATAGGAGGGCAATGGAAGCGATGCATTAGCCCATTATATTTTATCATTACATGCATACATTTTGAGTACTACCCTATTAACTGAAAATATGTAATAATAGACAAGCCCAAACAATAGGAAGAAATAAGTTTATTTAGTTTAAGAAAATACAGTAAAATAACTCTGTAAGAGGTATAGAAACTCAGTTAAAGGGAAGGATGAATAAATAAGTGGATATAGTCTTTCAACTAACCTTGAATGAGAATGTAAGCACTGTGAACTACAAGGCTAGATAACAGTTTGGAAAAGTGATGTGTGGAATGCTCTGTTAGAATTTATCATTGCTATAGAGGCTATTAAAGTAAGATAGGGAACTGTCCTTCACAGAGACATATCATGACAAGTTTACAATGGAAATTTGCTATTACTGACACATATTGAGTTTCCTAGTATTCTAAGACATGTCTTACAAAATAAAATTTGCATTCTTACAGTTACTTCTATAATATTAGGTGATGTCTCAAGACAGTGTAGTCTCTGCACCTAAGCTTCTGCGGAAATAAAGCACTAGTTAGGATTTGTAAATAGAATCTGTAGACAATAGTTACATGTGTGCCAGAGTGATCAGACGGGAGATAACATCTTCAAGTACAATGACATCAAGACACTTAGAGGTATTTTGTTAAATACTTTAGACACAAATCCATAATGACATATAAGAGACTTTCATCATTGACTATCTACTAACATTCATACTAAATTTGATTTTCATATCCATATGGTTTCATTACTCATAAACTAATTGCTGTAAGTTGTAAACATACCTTTTTAAAACAGAGAAGTGTACCTTCAACAACACAGTTATTGTTCATCAAGGCAATTCTCTAGCACCAGATCTCAAACACAAAAGAAATTAATGGATTTTTGTCTGAGATCTTTTATTGCTCCACAAATTTCAAACATGAAAATATATGTCTGTATGTGTTAACTTATAAATATGTGGGTAAGCACAGAAACAAACATAAATAAGTGACTACACACAAATATGTTTATAATCTACATGGCTAGATTTGACAGTGCACACATGTACAAATACAGACATATAATTTTTAATTGATACTGACACAGACAAAAAGGAATTTTATCTTCACCTTCAACAAACTAGTCAACAAACTCTTCAAACATTTTGGTCAGGCATTAACAAACTTCTTAATCCAGGAAATACAACTACTCCTACCCCTACCCCTTCTGGCTTTAACCTTAGCAACTCCACTCTGATCCCAGATGCCTTTAACAACTATTTTACAGAAGTTATTCAAACCCTAGCTAATTCATTACCCACATCTACTCCTACCTTACCTAATACTTCTAATACCTCCTCTAACACCTTTCACATTCAACCTGTAGCCACATCTCTTATCTATAAGCTTCTCAAGAAACTTAAACCTTGCACTCCATCTGCTGACCAACTCCCATCTGAATACCTACAAATTGCTGCAGAAGCTATAGCCTACCCTATTTCCATACTTATTAATAGAACTATCTCTGAAGGAAAAATCCCCACCATATGGAAAATATCTCATATAATTCCCCTACATAAAGGGGGCTCCTCAACTGAGTTCTCAAACTTTCGCCCTATTGCCTTACTCTCCCCTTTATCAAAGATTATGGAAAGATGCATACACAAACACTTTCTCAACTACCTTCTACAAAACAGACTTCTAGCCAATTGTCAACATGGTTTTAGACCTTCCCACAGCACTGTTGCCCTCCTTTCCTTTACTGACATTATTAATAATAATAAGAACAATAATCTCCTCTCCTCTGCACTATTTCTAGACCTGTCAAAAGCCTTTGACATGGTTAACCATAACATACTTCTTGACAAACTAAATCTCTATTGTCTGAGCTCTCAAGCACTTCAATGGTTTAGGAGCTATCTCCAACACAGGCAACAAGCAGTACTATGGGATAATAACCTATCTTCCTTACTACCAGTAAACATAGGTGTTCCACAAGGCTCAATCTTAGGTCCCTTGCTTTTTTCTCTGTTTATTAATGACCTACACATGAACATTCCCCAAGCCATCTGCATTCAATATGCCGATGACTCAACTTTAATCTGTGCTGCTAATAATGTTTCCTCCCTCCAGTCCCTAACTCAAACAGTTTTCCATAAAGTTGAAAATTGGTTTATGGAACATTCCCTCCTTCTAAATCTCAAGAAAACAAAACTTCTTCTCTTTTCTCCCACGCTCAAATCTTCCACACCTTTCTTCTCTATCTCCTCTAATAATGCCACCTGTATTAACCCAGACATGACCACTCGCCTATTAGGTATTACTATTGATAACCGTCTTAATTTTGATCACCATATTGACAACACCATCAAATCAGTTAACAAAAAAATAGATACTCTCTATAGAATTAAACCCTTTCTAACCCCAGCAGCTAGAAAAACCATTGCCCAAACCCACCTGATCTCCACTCTTTTCTATGCCTCTGCCATATATACTAACTTATCAAAAAATAACATTACCAAACTCTCTTCCTGTTACAACAGTATAACTAGATTCATTATGGCTACGCCTTTCAGAACTCACCACTGTCTCAACCTCAGGCAACTTGATTGGTTAGAACTTAATAGCCACTTACTCTATCAACAACTAACTATCATTCATAAGTCCCTTTACTACCCAGATGCTACCCCTAGCCTGACAAAACTGATTACCCCTTATAAAAACCTAGCCACACTCCGTTCTGCTAATAAACTACTAGTAGCCTCGACTAAATCTTACAATAAAGCTGGTGACTCATTATTTTCAAATTCTGTCGGGAAAATCTGGAACCAACTCCCTCAAGAAATAACTAACCTAGACTCTACATCCCTTTTTAAAAAAACATATCAAAGAGCACCTAAAAACCCACTGGCTATGTCCCTGTGCTAATCCTGACTGAAAACACTTCCCCCTTACTCCTACTTCACTCACTCTCCCCTGATTGTTGCCTCTAAATGCCACACTTACTGATACCAGCTACTTCCTTATTTTGAATCCTCTATAAATTTTACCTATTCTTTCTTTCTTCTTCATTTTATGCCATTTAGGGGCTTCCTAATCAGCTCTTTTTTATTATTCTTACTTTCTATCCTGCATACCTGAAATCTCTGTTTTTTAACCAGCTGTTTCATTTATATTTGTTAATTATGGTCTTGGGTTGACTACTCTATTTCTGTTTTTCTTTTTTTTTTCCTCTTTTAGTCTTACTCATGCTTACCATTGTACCATTCTGTATTTTTGCTTGCTATTGACTCTTTTTTTTTATTGTAAATGGTTGCTTACTGCCTGTATTTTGGAGCTTTTCTCCCCGGGCCTCTACTGAAAATGGATATATGTCCAGCTAGACTAACCCGGTCAACAAATGTAAAATAAAATAAAAAATAAATACTAGTTATATTATTTATACCTTTTATTTGGAAATTTAATTCACATACTGCCATGCATAGAAACAAACTTACTCTTCCATAACTAAACTGCACAAAAGATAAAAAAAATACAATACACCTCAGTAGGCATACTGAATCTGATATATTTCAGTCAATAAGCATATTCTAAATAGAAAGCTTGAAGGTTCAATAGTCTTTATTGACAGAAAATTAAATCTATCATATTTGAATGAATAAATGAAATGAGCCTTCTATAAAATGATTATAAAATGTATCTTGAACTTATAGTAAAATCTACATAATGACTTTATGAATTATATGAAAAGACAAAGGATTTCTAACATTTGCAAGAAACTAATGTGCATTATAAACTAGAGGTTGAAGTATATAATCAAATAGTCAATGAAACATTGATATAACAAGCCATTTATAAGTTTAAAATTATTTTTAGAACAATAACTAGATTGTAGAGTTTTACCTTATGTTTACACTAACAAAAATTGTATATTCTTTTGATGAAAAACAATACTACAACTGTATATGTAATGCAATTTTTTGGTTTGTGGCAAAATTATAAGCATATATCATTCAATGAATCTTTTAAATTTTGATATGTTTATGTAAAATAGATTTCACAACAATCAATATGTGTTTGGAAAAGAATCCATATATCATCTTCTTTTAAATGATTAATTTGAACATATGATGCATATATTACCATGATGATAATTATGTCATGTACATATATAGAAAATATATAACTACAGCAGATTCAGAAATACTCTTAAAACTGATATCAGTCACTTTGAATGGTTCAATGAAAAGAGTATATTATAAAATATATATGTACGTCTTTGCAAATTGTTCTTATACATAAAGGAGACTGAGAAAGGGAAAAGAACATGCCATTAGAACAATTTGATAATAGATTCAACTTCTTTGAGATGAGGATACTAAGCAATGTGATTGTAGGTTATTATATGTTCATAATAAGGAATATCTTTACATATATGTCTTTAACTTATATCTAGTTTAGTGTTTCACTATGTACATAATACGTAGAATCATAACTATCATTCAATATATACTAGTCTATAAACTCAAAGGTCTCCAATAATACAAGAATGGAGCATAAGAAAATCTGTCTACCAAATATGAGAGTTAATCTGGTAGATATTTTTCTTTATCTATCAGGTTAGGAATGCATATCATTCCATGTGTGATGGGGGGAAGATTGAAAGTAAGGATTATATTAATCAAAATAATTTTACTTAACTTAAATTTCACTATTTTATTATGGCTTGAAACGAACATTAATATAAAGGTATTACAAAAGAGATTCAGTCTATTTATGATACAGGAAATACAGATAAATCTTTTCCAAATACAATACTATGAAATATACTTGAATATTATTATAACTATTTTCAAACATGAAAATCAACAAAAATATGGACTTAACATTATTTTCACTGAACATAAATGGTTTAAATAATCCAAAAAAAAGATCAAACCTACTAAAATGTTTAAAATTAAACAAAGCACAAATAATATTTCTTCAAGAGACTCACTTTAAATCTGATGAAAAGCACTTATGGAATCCAAATGAATATACAACGATAGTACACTCGTCATATAAAACCAAAACAAGAGGAGTCAGGATACTATGGAGAAAAAATATTATTAATCCCCAAATTCTTTATAACTATGAAGATAAAGAAGGGCTTATAAAACTAGTTATAATAAAATATAATAATAAAATCTGGACATTAGTGAATCTTTATTGGTTTCTAGGAATAGGAAAAGGTACGACAAAGAAACATCTAGACTTTATTAGTAAAACATATAAAGGTAGTTTGATAATAGGAGGCGACTTTAATTGTATTCTTGATAACTCTGAGCCCACTAATAAAATAAATCTACGTATAACCCCTATAGCGAAGCTACTCAAAAAATGGACTGAAAATCATAATTTAATAGATACATTCAAATTTAAAGAGAGCAACTCACTGTCATTTTCACACCAGGATCACATATTTACAACCCAAACAAGAATATATAAAATTTATGTTGCACAAGACCTTGTTGAAAAGATAAATAGTTTCACAATAATACCACGTTCATTATCAGATCATAGAGCAATTCTTATTAATATTCAAACAAACTTTAAGAAATTAATACAAATGACAAGAATTCCAGCATATATTACAAAGCTAAATAATTTAAACCTTGGTTACTCTCAGAAATTAAATTCTTTTTAGACACTAATCTTACTAATGAACTCAACATAGTCATGATATGGGACACTTTAAAAGCCTATATTTATGGTAAAATTATCACGTGGTACAAAAATAAACTAAAAGAGTGGGGATCAGAATTACTTAATATACAAAATCAAATTATAAAAATAAATAATAATAATTTAACAAATGTACTTACTAATAAGAAGTAGATTAATGTTTTGCATGAGAAGTTCAATGAAATTTTAACACATAAAGCTAATCTAGCACTAGAAAGATTAAAATTAAACTCATATACTGTTTCTCCTAAACATATGCACAACCTGGTGATGAGTCAAAGTACAATCTAAAAGAAATAACATTACAACTATCATACATGAAGGAAGGAAGAATAAGAAGTTGTCAGACATAAGTGATATACTAGATGCTTTTAAATATCATTTTACGGAACATTATAAGAAGGAAGGAAATCCAACAAAAATCTTTAATTTAGATTTAAATCCCGAACTGATTAAAGCAATTCCAGAAAATCTAAAATTAGAGCTTCAAAAACAAATTACTTATAAGGAAATTCCAGAGAAAATTAAAGAAAGCAAAAATAATAAAGCTCCAGGAATGGATGGCATCATAGCCAAAATATACAAAATCTTTCCATAATCCATAATCTCAGTCTTCCAAAAAACTTTAATAGAAATACAAACACACAATAGCATTCCACCATCTTGGAGATACTCATTAATTACTCCTATAATAAAAGAAAATAAAGATACATCAAAATGCAGCTCCTATAGACCAATCGCATTGCTCAACAATGATTATAAAATATTTATGGCTATTTTAGTCAATAGGATTAAGAAATCTATGACAGAAATTATAAATGAAGATCAAACAGGGTTTATACATAATAGGCATACCTATGATAATAGATAAAGAATACTAACTATTATTAACTATTTAAATAGAGAAAAACAAGAAGCCTTAATAATGACATTAGATATAGAGAAAACATTTGACTCCTTAAATTGGAATTTCTTGTTTAAGATATTAGAGTATTATGAGTTTCCTAGCTCCTTCATCTCATTAATAAAGAACATATATACAAACAATCTAGCATATGTAAAATTAGGACCTTTCACCTCTGAATCAATAACATTGACAAAAGGCACAAAACAAGGTTGTCCCATGTCCCCCATATTATTTGCATTAGCCGTTGAAATACTTGCTATCTGAATATGAAATAATCCCAAAATAAAAAGTATACATTTATATAATCAATATAATTCAAAAATAATGTTATTTGCAGATGATATACTTCTTACCACAACAACTTCTAAGAATTCATTAAAAGACTTAGATATACAAGTTGAAAAAATGTATTCGATTTCAGGACTACATTTTAACAAAATGAAATCAAATTTTATGATATTGAATAAAAAAATTATTTCAAACAGAGGATAATCATATAATTGGTAAACAAACTCTCACTTTAAACTATCTAGATATAACATTGAGTACAACATTAGAAAAAAATATTAAACATAAATTATAGGGAAATCATAGACACAATAAAGTCAAATATAATAAAATGGAATAAAATATATATAACATTTGAAGCTAGATTGCAAGTAATAAAAATGATATTATTCCCAAAAATACTATATATAGCACAAGCCATTCCAGTAATACCAGATAAATATTTTTTAAAAGAAATAAATACATTATTATTAAGATTTCTCTGGCATCATAATAAAAACAGAATAGCTCTTACACACCACACTAGACCTTGGAAACTAGGTGGAATCAATTTCCCAGATCTTGAAACTTATATTAGAGCCTCCATTTTTTAAATAATTATAAATTGGATAGATCTGTGCTATTCTTCTAACTGGAAATCTCTCCACACTGTTATTTTTTCAAAGGAAAATACCATTATAAATAATTTAATGTTAGACAATCATATAAATAAACCATGGCATATCTTATGCACTAGCATTCAATGCAATCTAACAAAACCTACTAATCTAAAATACTTAAATGTTATGTATAATTCATTTAGAAGATTTGTAATTTCTAATACAGATATAAAGTTATGGCTAGAACAAAATGCATAGGACGGTTTTCATTACTTGGGAAAAGAAACGATTAATTTGCTGGCAACAATGCATTAATGAACATAAGGTTTTGGATAGTCAGATTATAATAAAAACTTATAATCTCTTTACATCAGATTGGGTATTATTACAAAGTATATTACAATACTCACAAGATCTATGCAGAATAATTAACAATTCTTCTTTTAGAGATAGACCTACACTTATAACTCATTTATATGACATAGTATATAACAATCAAAATTGAGAAAATATGACATCAAAATTATATAAAATTTTAATAAATTATAGAGTTAAAATCAATCAAAAATTTTGGAATCATATAACAAAAGGTCATTCAATAAATTTATCCTTGGAAAATAAAACCAAAATACTAAATTCTGTTAAATTGACATCCACCATGCAATTTTGGAGAATTTACACATGGAAATTCCTGCACAGATCTTTTTTTTACTCCAAATAGATTAAAAAATGTAACACCTCTGATAATGTTATATGCTGGAGATGTTTGCAAAATTGTAAAGCAGATTAGATACATGTATTCCATGACTGCATTAAAGTTAGAAAAATTGGGAAGATGTCAGCAACTTTATACAAGCCATATTTTCAGATACATTTACAGTAAGTAAATCTCTAATTTTGTTAAATGTTAATGAAAATCTACAATTAAATAACAGCAATCTCTACTTACTTTGGAACATTCTAGCAAGTGCTAGAAAATGTATTACTAGAAAATGGAAGTCAAATCTGGAACCATCATTTTTATTTATTTTTATTTTACATTTGTTGACCGGGCTAGTCTAGCTGGATATATGTCCATTTTCAGTAGAGGCCCGGGGAGAAAAGCTCCACACAATACAAATCAAGTTCACATTTACAGAAGTACATATTTAGAATGCAAATACATTTTCTTGTAAAGATAAGAGAAATAAATAAGAGGTTGCAAATTTATAAAGTACATAAAGAAGGTTACACATATTTGAAAAAACTTAGTATAGTTAATAAGAAGTTATATTTAATTGTTGCTAAAGAATACTAGTTAAGAAAAGAGAAGAAAAGCAATAGTGTAGATGTAGATAAAAAAGGAAGATAGAGGAAAGTGAAATGGAGAAGCAGTTAAGGTAATAAATCTAGAAATAATATGTGTTACTTTTTAATGAATCCAGTAATAGCTAGGACTATGATGGAGAGGAAGCACAGTAGTAAAAATGGAAGCACAGTAGTATTTAATATGAAATAGTTTAAGAGAATAGAAGCATAATAAGTTGTAAAAATGAAATATTTTCAGAGATGAGAAGGTAGGTTGATTCAGGTAATAATGGATAAGTTGGTCAGTCAGGTTTAGAAAATTAAAGAATTTCTGTCAATATTGAAGAAAACTGCATTGTCGGAAACCAGAGTTAAAGAACTAAGAATATCACCAAGACGATGGAACAAGAATCCATGGGAAAAAATACTATCACTCATTGAGACAATAAACTTGAACTGAAACTCTTAATGAAGATGAAAGAAAAAGGAACACATGATCTCACATTAATAAGATGTTACTTTGAATAGACTGATCAATATAATAATTAAATTTCAGGCCATTTGTAAATATTGTATATAGTTAATAATATTGTTCCATTTTTCAGAAAATGTATTAAGATTATTATACAATGGAATTATTTGAAAATTAATAATAAATATTTGAGTAAAAAAAATGTTTATTCCAGCTTTCAGTGATGATCCATTTCTCAAAGTTTGCTCAGTTGGCTTCCTAGGCCATGGAACAAATTATTTTCAAGCCTCTAGCATCCATATATAACTATGAAAATATACTTTTTTGCTAACAGCTTAATTCTACTTCTAGTAACTATGTAAAAAAGCCTGTTGTCTACCTGTTCTCCACCTTCATAATTTCCACGGCACCATTAATTAAAGGAGATTCTAATAACATCCTGTCTAGGGCTGTAGTAATGATGCACACATTTCTAATTAATTATCTCTCAAGGCTTTGACTCAAAACTGTTGTCTTTAGTGTATCCTTCTGGCACATTTTCAGCAGATTTTGTAAATATAGTCAAAAAAATGGACATTATGCCATGTTTACTGACAATGATGACCAAGGAAGTGCCAGAAAGTCTGCTCTTCAGTTTTCCTCTTAGATCTTGCTAGTTCTTTCTCTCTTGCACTTCAAATAGTCTAATAGCTTTGCACTTCAACAAATAATTGTAGCAATTATTATAGCACACCTAAGAGCCATCAGCACTAGTAATGACTACATGGAAATAGCTCCAGTACTTAGTAGTTATGACCACCCCTCCTGCCATGATTAAAGGGAAGTTCCCTGTGCTTTCTCCTATTAACCTGGTACTCTTGGGCATTCTGAGGCAGTGTAGCAACTACCTCATGTACACAGACAACCCTCTCCCCTAACCTCCCTACACTCAGACTTGTGAGAGATGCACTTATATCACCAAACTGGAAGCTATGCACTCTCCAGCCAAGACCGGACTAGCTGGTCAAGAGGAGAAGGTCAACACCTGCACCACACCACATTGAACACATAGCCCTCCAGAACACCCACTATCACAGCTCGCACATAAAAACACAAACCACACACCCACCTTCACAAAGGCACTCAATAGAAATTTACCAAAATAGCAGAGACCTCCAAGACAGAAACACACTCGACCAACACAACACACCCCAAACCACAGAACACAAAGTTCACCTCCACATGTGCCCCTCAACCTAAATCCCTAAGTCTAAACATCTTGCCCAATACACTAATCATGGGTGACTCAATAGTGAGGCACACAGATGTCCCACTCACCAGGCTGAATAAGGAGAAGGTAACAGTCAGCTGTCTATCAGGTGCCAGAATCCAACACATAACACACGCACTCAGGTCACTTCACAATAAGTACAAGTATGATGCTGTCATTCTCCATGTGAGTGTGAATTACCTGAGATGCACCTCCTTGGACTACATGAAAAGAGACATAGTGAAGCTCTCGGATTATGTGGCCCAGGCAGGTATGGCACTAGCTCTGAACAGTATCCTACCATCACCCAAAATCATACTGCAGTAGAACCAAAAGATGATTGACTTTAACAATTGGCTAAGCTTCTGGTGTCATTCTAAGGGGATCCAGTATCTGTCTGCTTGGGATGACATGATTGACAGACCTTGATCCTTTGCCAGAGATGGACTGCATCTGTCACCCCTGGGTTTCTGGGTACTGGCTAAGGCTCTTGTCAACCTTATAGTGCCTTTTTTAGGCGGAGTTCCAAAGACCAAATTACCACCATAAGAGCTATAAATAAATGCAATCTGAGGGTCATGCTGTTCAATGCTAGAAGTCTAAATCTCAAGATGCATTCACTTGAAGCACTCCTCAAAATGGAGAAGATCCATATTTGTGCTGTAACGGAGACCTGGTTTAAAGAAACAGAAAGCACCCCTGCACTACCAGGCTATAACTCATTCCACACCTTTTGGCCCTGAAACATGGACTGAAGCTCCAAAGGAGGTGGTGTCTCCATATTCATAAAGGATATGCACACCTCCAGACTAGTAGCCCAGCATAATGCATCTGAGATACTTCAGGTACAACTAACATTGGTAAGACTGTGATCCAGGTCATAGCCTGTTATAGGTCCTCAACCATGTCCCTAGACTCTCACTCCATGTTCCTAAGCACCCTGTAATTTTTCAAGGTCCAACTCAACACTCTTATATTAGGAGACTTCAACCACCCCTCCATCAACTGAGAAAGCAAGTCAAGCACCAATGCACTGGCCGAACACTTCCTGGAATTCATCATTTACAAAGCCCTAGACCAGCTCATTCTTACCCCCACTAGAGGAAGCAACATTCTTGACCTGGTTATTACTAACATGGGAAACCATTGCGCTACACCAATAATCAATTCCTCCCTGGTTAGATCTGACCACAAACTAATCACCGTGGAAATCCACATCTCACCCACACCCCTCGCAAAGGTACCCACCAAGAAAAACTTCTCCAAAGCTAACTTTGAACTCCTAAAAATAGAGGTGGCTACCTTCACAGCACCCATGCCAGTGGAAAATAGATGCATGACTGCTGAATCATACACCAATACACTGTACAAACATGTACATAAATGCACAGAACTAGCTATACCCAACAGAACCAAGACGCTCTCCTCCAAAAAAAGGAAGCCAGTCTGGTGGTCCCTAGCCATTAATAAACTCTACAACAGCAGGAAGAAACTGTTTCAGAAAAAGGTGAAGTCCCAAGACTGGAAAATTCCCTGATTTGCCTAAACAGAAAGTTGAGATTCCCTCATCAAAACCTCCAAAGGCAGCTATGAAGGCAGAATTGTGGCAGACACTAAAAACAACCACAAAGCCTTCTTTAGTTATATCAAAAATATCCATGGCAATACCCAGATTTGCTCTGAGTTACTGCATAATGGTAATGGTACCTCCTATACTGAGACAACATATATTGCCAACATGCTGGCTGACAGATTCAGTGCCAACTTTACCCCTCTCCCCCCGTCAAAGAACCAATCTCAATACCAGAAGAATGCCAGACACCCTACATTAGTCAAGCACAGGTTAAAGCTGCATTGTCTAAGGCCAAGAAAACAGCTTCCATGGGACCCAACAACATCTCTGGCTGTGTTCTACATGAATTACAAAGTGAACTGGCACCACATGTGTGTGCTCTGTTCACTCACAGCCTCATCTCAGGCTTTGTCCCTACAGAATGGTGCACTGTTACAGTCATCACTCCCCATAAAGGAGGAGCAACTACAGACCCTGGAAATTATCGCCCCATTAGCCTGATGAGTCTGATATGTAAGGCTATGGAGCGCATCATCATGGACCTAATGAACAAGAATATAGGGAATCTCCAAACTCTAGATCCCACGCAATTTAGCTTTGTGAAAGGTAGATCATGCCTGCTCAATCTAGTTGACTTCTTTGAGTCAGTCACCAAAGTGGTGGATGATGGTAAGGCAGTTCATACAGCCTACCTCAATCTGGCCAAGGCCTTTGATACCATTCCTCACTCAGGAATTATTGAAACTAGGCATAGGCATCAACCCCTATATCATTAGGTGGGTTGCAAATTCACTCACAAATGGAACACACAGTGTGAAAGTAGGCGACTCCAAGTCAAACTGCCAACCAGTCACAAGTGGAGTCCCACAGAGATCAGTCCTGGGTCCTCTCCTGTTTGGCATCTACTTCTCAGAAGTCCAAGCCAACACAGAGGGACTCTGGCTGACCAAATTTGCAGATAACTGCAAGCTGGGAGCCATTATTAATTCCCCAAGTGATGCAGACATCCTACAGAAAGGCCTCACTAAGACCAATGACTGGTGTCAAAACCATGGCCTTAAGCTTAATGCCAAAAAATGTGTCATCATCCCCTTTAGGAAAAACTCAATTCCCACTAATTACCACATTGGTGGGAGCCCACTGAACACTGAAGGCGTTATAAGAGATCTGGGGGCAAAGGTTGACAGCAACCTCTCCTTTGACCACCACATTGCCACTGTGGTCAGAAAGTTCTTCTATGTGGCATATCTCATTACTAAGGGTTTTGCATCCAGGAAGAAAGAGGTCATAATTTCTCTCTACTCTTCCCTCATTAGACCAATCATAGAGTATAATGCCCCATTTGTCACGTACCTCACTAGACACCTGCAACAGCTGGAGAGGCCAAAAAGTACCTCACGAAGAGGATCCAAGGCCTTAAACACATGTCCTACATGGACAGACTCAAAAAACTCCAGCTATTTTCAGTCTCATATCGTCTACTAAGAAGCGATCTCTGCTTGACTTACAAAGTCATGTCTGACCCAGTTCTGTTAGAAATGCTACATCTAAAGAAATCCCTATCCCTCCACACCACTATCTCCAGAGACCTCAACCTCATTACCACAATCAACAGAACATGCTGGAGGGACAGGTTCATAACCCAGAGACTGACGATGCTCTGGAATAGACTTCTCATACATGTCAAGCAAAGCACCTCACTAGCCCTCTTCAAGAGCAATCTTGATGAGTGGATGTGAAATAGAAAGTTCACCCCAGGGATCACTCCAGTGGGTCTACTTGATAAAGACACAGGGTACTAATGACGGGCGGCACAATGCCAGGGCACATCTATGGGTTAAGATTGTAAAGGCTCCAGGGCCATTAGCCTAGTGCATGCCTATGAACCTATGAACAACTTTAGCAGCATTATGGCATTTCCTAAAGTGTAGCTGATTTCAATATTCTGAATTCAGTGATATGTTATAAAAACCCAGGTCCAATACAGTCTATTTAAGAGTTTGCCTAATTACTGAACCCAGACAATATTCCTAAATATCTTGTCTCTAGGTGCATGTCATTCTTCTATTTTGTATGAAAAGTTAATAACCTTTTTAATTGCACTGTGCATGTTTAATACATATCTAATACATGCACACAAATGAGACAGGTAAGAGTGCTTTACCAGTTAGGATTGTGACAAACACAGCTAGCAATTCTTTTAAGGAGAGAATCACCAATGACCAGTATTTGATTATTATGAAGTTCAAAACTTGGATTACTCAATGCACTTGCATCTAATTTTTCCTATACTCATATCAGAGGATGATGATTTAAACAATGCAACACTCCATGGTATTTTTGTTCCCTTTCTTATAGTCACGTCTATATTTATTGCTAAAAATGGACCATTTTGTGTTTTTTTTCATGCTGTAATTTTTAAAGGAAATCAGTGACTATTTCTTTATTGTTCTTATCTTCCAAACTGTTATATGCTAGTTATACACAAATGTCTCTAAAATATCTCCTTCATTTGCACAATTCACTTGAATCAGTTTTTATGTCTTTCACATAGTTTTATTTACTTTACAGTATTATAACTCCTTGTTTCTGTTGTTTATGCCTACTCTCAGTCATAATTGAATCATGACTAGATGTAGAAATGTCAATGATCTTTTGAACACTTTCTGAATGTTCATTCTACAAACCTTCTGGGATACCTACCCATTCTGTATCTTCTTCCTGTGCTGTTCTCTCTATAATTGAGATGTTCCACTTACACACTAACAATAGTAATAGAATCCTTTTCGTCTGGGGCCCTAAAACTGGAGAGCATCAAAACCCAATTCACTATGTTATTTAGAATGTTTACCTCATTCATATTAACATTGATGTCACATTAAAGAGCTGAGCTCAATAAATTTGGTGTGGAATTATATCATGCATCTTAACATTTAAATATATCTTATCAAGAACATCACTTGTTTCCTAAAAGGAACATCGCTAACATCCTTACAGACACATTGCGCACATTATCATTTACTGTATATGTTGAATTTTGAGCAGCTGCCACTCAGTTATATATTTGGCCCTTTGCTTTTAACCATTTATTTTTTGCCACGAGGGACGTTAATCATTTAAGAGGTGTGCATTATCATTGCTAATTTGATGACATACGGTTTTACCTTTCATTTCCTTGGGACACTGTGCCTGCTGTTAAGCATTTGGCTCAGGACTTGGAATTGAAACTGGATGGCCAACAACTGGCTGAACCTCAGTACACCTAAGAGGGTTGATATGATCGTGCATGCTGCAATGTGGGATTCCTCCTTGCTCTTCTTGTTCACAGATGTTTTCTCCTGCAGTAATAAGATGTCTTTTGTGTCTAAAGTACATAATCTAGGAGACATTAGTGATGACAGTCTAGTACTTAAAGGTAATATTTCACTGCCACGGTGTCACTGTGCTTCCATTTGTGGAGCATTACCCTGACCAAGCACTTAATTTCATCTAATGGCCTTCCCACTCCTAGTACATGAACTTGTCTCATCCTAGATGGACAGCTGCAATGTCTTTAATTAAACCTAGGTCTGCCAGACTCAAAATCTGGCCAATTATAGATTGTGTAAAACTAAATAGCCCCATTACTGACCAGAGTTTCTAAATTCCATCATATTTCACTGATCCTGCTGAATCTGCAGTGGTTAGCAATCAAGCAGTGGATAGTTTACAAAGGCCTTTTTATGGTCTCTTTGAGCATTCAAAGCCTGCGTCCAGCTTATCTTCATCACAAGCATCCTAACAGGAGTACAATGTACATCTTAAGAGTAACATCACATACACCCTAAGATAAACATCATATCCTAAAAGCAGCAATGCATTAAAACCAATTGTAATATCACACATATCATAACAGGGACGTAACACTTGCTAAGAGGAACATCACATACATTTTAACAAGAGCATCACATCCTAAAGGAATATTTATTTATTTATTTATTTATTTATTTATTTATTTGACATTTGTTTACTGGGATTGCCCGACTGGGTCAAGAAATAACCCATTTTCAGAGAAGGCCCAGGGAGAAAAGCTCCAAACTTTAGACATAATATAAAGGGGTCTACTTCAGAACAATGAAACCCCACAACACCGAAGACCAAAACACCGAGACCAAAACAATGAAACCCCACAACACCGAAAACCACGTAAGTAGAACACACACAAAAAACATACACAAATACATACACTACTGCCCCAAATTACCAACCACACCACCTTCTACCACAAATAGGCAGGGGGGCAAGCCCCCCTGAACCCCCTACACCCCCCTACTTTAATATTCTAACTCCGAGATCACACAGACACACAAGACAAACTCACACCCACACACTACAGTCCCTCACACACACACCACAGTCATAACACACACTTACACACAGCACTACCCCTAACAAATACACTTACACATGCATACTCACCCACAGCAGAACACCAAAAGTGCTAAATCAAAATCCTGTAACACCGGGATTTTGAATTTCGCGCTTTTCGGTGTTCTGCAGTTTCGTTGTTTTGGTCTCCTTCAAAACACTTTCGATGTTCTGGTCTTTCAGTGTTTTGAAGGAGACCCAATATAAAGACATGTCAGAAATATATTACAGTTACATATTAAAGAAAAACAGGAGTTCAGTATTCCAAAATTACTCAGAAATTCAAGCACAACATAACAATAGCAGCTATCTAACTGTTGAAGTAATATATTACATTTTTTGGTAGTATTACTTAAGATGTGGTTATAGAGTTGGCACTGGATTAAGCAGTGACGAGAAACAAGCATAAATTAAATATGTAAAGGTGATATTAGCCAGGAGCAAAGCAGGAGTGCATCCATAAATGATTCAGATGTTGTTTTAAGGTACGTTTGAAGGCTATTAGGCAGGGAACTGCTCTGGAAGGTGGGGGGGGGGGTGAGTTCCATATCTTTGCAACAGAGTAAGAGTATAGGCACTGTCCTAGTGTTTTAGAGGGTTTGGAGATAGTAAGGATTATTTTGTCATCAGACTTTAGGGTTCTGTTAGGTTTGTAAGGTTTAATTATGTCTATCAGAGCTGGGCAGG
The DNA here is from genome assembly GCF_019279795.1 of Protopterus annectens. Taxonomy (NCBI): domain Eukaryota; kingdom Metazoa; phylum Chordata; order Ceratodontiformes; family Protopteridae; genus Protopterus; species Protopterus annectens. The sequence continues at coordinate 254,722,886 of NC_056729.1, read as the reverse complement.
TTAGGAGTTTGTAGATTATGCTGTGCACGGTTAAAAGTTGGATATAATGGAGGTGGTTGGGGAGTTCAAGACAATTAAGGTCACGTAGTGGTGTACAATGATGTGTGTAGATATTAGAGTTAGTGGCAAACTTTGCCACTTTGTTGTAACATTGTTTTATTTTGGATCTAATGGAGGTCTGTAAGTTAGTAAGTTAGTAAGAATAATGGCACCTTATAGTACGGATGGGAGCAGGAAGGTTTTAGCCAGGGTGACTTTAGTTGAGGTGCTTAGGAAGGATTTTTTTTCTGTTGAGAATCTTTAGTTTTTAGTGAGTTTTCTTGATATTTTGCTGGCTGTGGAGGTCAAATTTCAACTGGCTGTCAACAGTGACTCCCAACACTTTACTGTGATGGACTATTTCAATAATTGTATTGTCAGCTGAAGGTATCTTGAATTGATGTATGACAGTAGGGTGAGGTTTTTGTCTGAAAGAGTAAGAATTTTCTTTTTTAGGGTTAAAGAACTGTTGAGAGTTAGTCAGCCAGGTTTGTATGGCAGTAAAAGTGTTTTGTGTGTTGGACAGTAGTTGGGGCAGTGTGGGAGAGCTTCAGACAATAGTGAAATCATCTGTATATTGCATGACTGCGCCAGGGAATGAGGAAGTATATAGGTTATTTGTGAATATATTAAACAGCAAAGGGCCAAGGATGGAGCCTTGCAGGACCCCTGTGGGGTTATGAAGAAAAAAAGAGAATTTATTAAACCATGTAACGGCTTGTTTTCATTCATGTAGGTAGCTGTGGAACCACAGTAGTCCTAACAGGACTATAACATATATCATAACTGAAACATTACATCAATCCTCAAATGGGACATTGCATATATCTTAATAGCAGCCTCACGTCCTAACAGGAATATCACATGTCCATCCTATCAGGTAAATCCCATAACAAAGAGGCATTGTATCTTACAGAAATATCACTTACAAACTAACAACAGTATCACATGCATTGTATGAAGAAATACCACATCCTAACCAGAATATCACTTTACATCAAATAGGAATTACATATATATTCTATAAGCAACATCTCACAAATCTTTCTATAATAGACAACTTACTGCTTTTGGATTATTTTGGATCACATACCCAGACATTATCTGAATAATTGGAAGCAACTATATTTTTCTCTAATATTACACAGCTCAGTCAGGATTTTCACTTTTACTATGCATATTTTAGCCTTTTATGAATTCATAAATACAGTTGCGTGGGTTTCCTCCAGGTACTCCGGTTTCCTCCCACATCCCAAAGACATGCTGTAGGTGGATTGGACACTCTAAATTGGCCCTAGGTGTGAGTGTGTGCATGTGTGCACCTTCTGTGGAAGGTTGGGCGCCGGGCTGGCAACTCGACACCGTAAAACTCCACTGCCAATCATGTGCAGACAGGTATTCCGCTGTGGCAACCCCTAACCGGGAAAAAGCCGAAAGAAGAAAAAGAAGATGAATTCATAGCTACTATATTTACTATGATGCATTTTGTGCATTCTAGTATTGTATTTATGATGTTTGGTTTTAGTTTAAAATGGTTAAAATATTCTTGCTTGTGTCAGACTACTCAGTCTCCCAGTTGTTTCCTGCTCCTTTTATGAGAATCTTGCAACTGGGCAGTTGTGTCATATGAAAAAATATATACATATAAGAAAAATACAAACCTCCAAATGTTTAGTAAAAAGCTTTTTCCAACTTTACACTAAATATTACAAAGAACAGTTGTGTAAGTTACTTGCTGTACAATAGATATGCAAGGAGAAGTCACTCTAAGAGTAAATTAAACATTTCAATTAATCTAACTTGTTTAACCCATTTCCTGGTGGGCTTTTTTCTGCCAAAACAGTGGTTAGCTCTTCTATAAATAAACAGAATGGTCTCATTCTGGGCTACGAGGGATACTAATGTAGGTGGGACAATGTTTTCTTATATATCTTATATTGTTCTTCATTTTTCACACTTCTTTGAACCTAAAACTCACAGGGAAGAATGTTTATGGTAGGCAGTTTCAAGTGTTTAAGGTAGGCAATTTCAAGGCCTAATTACCACTTTTATCATACTGAAGGAACACTCGAAAACGTTATGATTCTGGGGTTTTGGAATGCCTAGTATAGTCAATGCCTATAATAAACACATAGTTGTTCAGCAGTGCAGCACAATATAAGTGGTAGCATATTAAAATATCCAATAAGCTTATTATCAACATCACTACATTGACAGAGGAAAAGTAGCAATATCCATCAATGAAAGGAATTATTTTCCAGATCTGGATAGACTGAGGGAAGCTTTATTGTACAGTGACCTGTCCTCAAAGGTCTGCTGTTATGTCATGGTGTTCAACCTATACAACTGTACCATGTTCTGAATTATAAGGTCTCTATAATAGTAAAGCATAATATTTGAATAAGTTCCAAAGCAGCACTATGTTGTCTGTGGGAGGAGGGCAAATGCTAAACTAATAAGTAATATATGCCTTGTATGGGACTAACTGCTGGCACATATAGTTCTGGGATAAGGAAGCCAAATCCATATATATATATTTAGATGTAGTTACAGATATACATATAAATACACACACACACACACACACACACACACACACACACACACACACACACACACACACACACACGCACACACACACACACACAAACACACACACACACACACACACACACACACACACACACACACACACACACACACACACACACATGCACACACACCCGCACACACGCACACACACCCACAAACACATACACACATACAAGCGTACACACACACACACACACACACACACACACACACACACACACACACACACACACACACACACACACACACACACACACACACATCTGTTAGCCTGGAAAGGTAGAAAGGATATAAATAAATATTACAGATGTTAGAATTGTATAAATAGAACAGTAAAGAACCTTCTAGAAGCAAGCTATGGTTATAACATGAAAAGTTAAGGAGTTTGTTAAGCATACTAGAGAGGTAAATAAATAAATGCTAGAACTTATCATAGTGTCTTGAAGTAATAAGGCAAAAATGGCAAGGTACCCATTTTGCTGATAGTATTCAGTAATATATCAGGATTTTCAAAACTGGGAATGCAAATTCATATTCTTTTATAATATTAATAAAACTAGTAACGGCATGCTATTAGATAAGTTGTTCTAGCACTTCGTACTATCTGTAGAAATGGTTGTTTGAAGAAGAAAAGCTATCCTACAGCAAAATGATGAATTTAACTTATGATATAAATTACTTCAAGCAAGAATTTAACTTATGATTTTAAGACTAATGTCAAATATTTCTTTAAACCAATATTTCATATAATTCTAGATACTTTAATATGATATCAAAAATGTCAGTGGTGCTTTTAAATCCAGTTCTTAGATTCATACAAATATCTACTAAATACAAGGGCCGCAATGTATTCTGTCTATGACTAAGTATATTTACTTTAAAAGAGTCATGCAAACTTTCGTAGACTTTCATTAGTCAATTCCATGACCAATGTTTTTCTTGGTTATGCAGCAAGGAAACTGCTGTATTTCTTTGGAAGTTTGACTAAATTGAAACCTTTTACTTCAGATGCCATGAAGTTTCAGGAATGTTTTAGGAATTTAGAATCGATGCTTTCCATTTTCAGTCTTCCCATGTAATTATCACTTAGAAGACAAGACCTGACCATTACAATCATACATCTTTCCAGTTAGCCTTACTACAGAAAACAAGGGACCAGCAGACCTATAACAATTCTATGCCACTCAATACAATGTAAGTATTTCCCCAATAATTTTAACTATTTTCCCTTTATCATTTATGATTTGCAGACAGATTGGCTACATTTTTCCTTTATCTCTTGTAGTAAAGGTGGCACAATCCATGAGATAAGTTCCTAAAATTATTAGTCTGAACAGCTACACAAAAACTGACATTAACTACTTCAATTTTCCTCTTGTATTCCATATAGCAAAAATAATTTTGCAGCTTTCCTGGTGTTTTGATATTTTAACTTTAATTGCATCTCCTTTTCTTCAAATCATTTCTTCAGACCATTAATATAAGAGTTATCACTTTTCATATGGCTAGTTTTTTATGATGTCAAAACAACAACAAAAAAAGGTTTTCTACTTGCCTTGTTACATTACCAGTATATATTAATTACATCTGTTTATGACTTAGTCATAAAAATAGTGTATTATAGTCTTATAAAATTAAGCCTTAAAAGTTATGAGTCATTTACTTTAGCAGATGAAAACTATTATACTCATTTTTACTATTTTGCCATAATTCTAGCCCAGCTATCTCATCAGACTTCCAAAAATGAGAAAAGCAGTGACAAGCTTGCAATGTATGTTCTGTTCAATAAATTAATTAAAGTATTGCAATGCATTGCTTTATGTTGAATTTGTTGCCAGATTATAAAATGCATACTTAATGAGATGCTTTTTCATCTCGACTACTGTGATCTTTAATTTGACTAAATTACTTTTTCCTTTATGTTATAAATATGGTACTGAAATATTTAAAAAGATGCCATTAGCATGCAGTTCATTTTACAAAACACTGGCAAACCCTGAGCAGTTTTAATTCTCACTGGGTATCCCAACCTCACTTGACAGCTCTCATGACTTTGCAATCAGTTTTATTACAATATGATAACACCAATAACATCCATCTTTATTAGCAACAACAAACATCAATATTAGTACATTATAAACACTATACACAACTAGGCAGCATGACAGACTGCTCACCCTCTCCTTGAACACATGGGTAACTTCAGCAACACCTTCTGTACAATAGTAGGCAGCATGTTAAACAGCTCACCACAGAGTTATTAGCAGCATCTCACTGCTCCTTAACCAAAATGTAACTCCACTAGGCAGTGTACCACCACTCATCTGAGTCAATGAGAGTACCAACCATAACACAGACAGAGGAGGAAAGAAGGGCCTACTCTTTCCTCAACTATTTGGAGCCTTCTTATACCCACAAACTGTAATACCAAAGAGAACTCCCACCCACAAAACCCATCCTTATATAATTATCCTCCTGTACTCCATGTATATTGTGACCTTACTTAACTCCCCCTTTCTTTCACCTCACAAACTAAATAAACTTTAAGACCCAGCTCAGCAAAAAAATTATGTCCGCCAAACATTATATATAAATATAATATATTTTATATTATATATAATATATATACACACACACACATATATATATATATATATATATATATATATATATATATATATATATATATATATATATATATATATATATATATATATATATATATATATATATATATATACAGTCAGTGAAGTTAACATCTCACTGCAGTTCAAAACAAGATCGTTCATGTTATCAGGGTCATTGTCATGAAATGTGATGGCAACCTCCTGGACTAGAAAGCAGATTTAGATCAGGTTTGTGCTGACACTAGTGTTATTGATGGGTATGGTTATTTGAGAGTTAAGCACCGCAGTCTTATTACAAACAATGTCAAGTTAGGATTAGGTCTAAGGAGATATCTCACAATGAATTAATCTTTTACATTTAGTGGTAAACATATAATTATTTTTCACTTTTTCTTATTGTTGCATCATGTTGGTGGTACTCTGGATGAAAAGATATGCTTTAGATTTCAGAACTTATTTTGCTCCTCAGGCCTGGTTAGTACATTTGAGCTCATGAGTGCTACTGAATTCCAGTCTGACACCATGCAGTGTTTGCCTACTTCAGCACTAACTTGGCTCAGACCTCATGACAAAATATCAACACACAGGAACCAGCACTAGGTCTAAAACTAAAATATAGTCTCCACCGTTGGTAATGACTGTAACTGAAAACTCAAAACCACCAAAAATAAATGGCAAGTGAACAGTAGGAACGTAACATTTTATTATTTAACAATCTAACACTTCTGCCTCTAATAAACAAGACTTCTTCAGAGCAAAACACTACATAAGCAGGTATAGGTCTCTTATATCAAAAACTTAATCAGGTGACAGAACACATGGTAAATGTAAACAACATTTAAAATAAACAATATGTATTCAAAATGAAAAAAAATCAAATTTTTAAAAATGTGCATTCATTTATAACTTTAAAAAATGCTAGCCATCAAAAAACAGTTTATGCAGATTACCTCATTCAACCCTGGACTTTTTTCAGCTCAAAACCGTAAATGCCACTGAGTTTCTTTAATTTCCAGTTTGCTTTTATAATTGCCACCCCTTATATCTAATTGTACTTGTTCTAAAACAAAAAAGTAAATCTTTTTCCAAGTACTACAAGTAGTAGTATCTTTATTTAAAGAGTTGTTGATGTTTTAGTTTTAATATCATAACAGTATTCATTTATCCAGTTACTGAACCTTCTGGTTGTCATGCCAACATAGTAACTGTAACAGAAAGAACAAAAAGCAATACATATATAGCACTAAAACATTACAGTCTATGTGTTTATATAAATAAATAACTTTTTGAAATGTACGTAAATTCAAAAAAGGACTGTTCCATAAAAATTTAAAAGGCAAACAAAAACCACATTTATATAATCCATTTTGTTTACAAATTTCATGGTAATAAACTAATGTTGAGTCGGACTGTAATATGGATTTAACTGAAGTAGTCTTCCTATAAACAAATAAAGGTAGTCATCCTGTTAAGTGAAGCAACCCAGAATATCTGAGTATAACTTTCAGTTTTCAGTAAACATGGACTTAATGCAATACTATGAACAGTCATATCTGACACACCGCTGTTGTTGTTATTCATGTGTGTTTCTTGTTTTAGAATATGTAATGCTTAATCTCTAAAACCAGGGGGAAAACTCATTTTTTTTTGTATAATATTCTCAGTTTCAGTTGATAGTAATTCATATTAATAACCCTTTTTCTAAAATAAATTAAACGTAACATTTAATTCCTTAAAAATCTTCTAATAAATAGCCAAAGAATTGTTATGGCTAGGCTTGTATAGGCCCTAGGGCCGATAGCCTAGTACCAACCTATGAACCTAAATGTAGCAAAACACAAGGTTCTTAGCTTCCCTTAAGGACTGCTCTCGAACCTCTTGTAAGAACAAATCCAAAAACAAACAAAACAGAGTCCAAACTGGCCGTAATCTTTTATTATAAAATGTAAGCACTTTCAGGTTAAAAAACCCTTCATCAGACAAACTTCACATAACCATGACAGTCTTTAAATATTAAAACATTTCTAAAAGCAACCAATTACTTTCTATACTTGACCCACCTTTTCTTTAAGGCTGGTTTTAAAGATACAGAACTATTTAACCCAGGTGGGTTGTCAGCAGCCAACTGTATGATCCATCTTAACTCTACATACTCTGTATCTTTGATAATGCCCCCCCCCCCCTTTTCATCTGCACAACTTGCAGAACCATAAAGACAAAAGTATGATCTGGAAAGCTAGAAACATGCTGGTACAATGCATTATGTTTATCCTTCTGTCTAATAGATGACAAATGGTATAATACTCTTGTTTATAGCTTACAATTAGTTTTTTCAGCATAAAAACTCAGACATGACTTGTAGCATGCCAAGTAAACCATATTCTCTGTAGGGCAATCTGCATAAAACTCAAATGTGCATTTTTTATTTGTAACCGAATGTATAAAATAATTGAAACCATTCACATTTGAACATGCTTTGCAATGCCTACAGGGAAACGTCCCTCTTCTCATGTGTGCAGTGGAAACACGGTTAGCCTTCTTCTTATTTTTTAGCCCAGGTTCTATGCATAACATGTATTTTATATTACTATTTTGGTTGAAGGTAAATCTAGGTTTCTCATCTAAAATATCTTTCAGGTGATTGTCACTTCTTAATATCTTCCAATTTTGCTTAATAATATCACATATCCCATACGCATTATTATTATAATGTAGCATTACCTTGGGTTTGTTGTTATATTTATTAGATGACTTCACCTTATCTCCCTGCTGTTCTTTATTATCAGAAAACCATGGTCTAACCCTGGCTTCCCTGTTAGATATTACACTGTTCTTAGTTTTTTCAAAATTTTCCTTTGGGTATCCCTTTTCGTTAAGGTGTTCATTTAACACATCAATTTCTTTGTGAAACTCATTGTCTGTGCACAGCCGAGAAACTCTGTATCCTTGGCCTTGCATAATATTATGAAAAGTATGCCTGGGATGCATACTATGATCATTGAAATAATGATTTCTCCAGATATATTAAATACATTACAGTATTTTTTGTTGTGGGCACAGGGCAATGATGAACTGTTAAACTTTGTTGATTACCTGGAGAAAACTACAGATTTTCTTAGGTTCTCAGTAGACTACAGTAATGAGACCATTGCCTTTCTAGATGTCACATTAAAAAAATGTAACTGGCAAGATAGACACCACCCTGCATAGGAAACAATGTTGGAGAAATCATTATTTCAATGATCATAGTATGCATCCCAGGCATACTTTTCATAATATTATGCAAGGCCAAGGATACAGAGTTTCTCGGCTGTGCACAGACAATGGGTTTCACAAAGAAATTGATGTGTTAAATGAACATCTTAAGGAAAAGGGGTACCCAAAGGAAAATTTAGAAAAAACTAAGAACAGTGTAATATCTAACAGGGAAGCGACGGCTAGACCATGGTTTTCTGATAATAAAGAACAGCAGGGAGATAAGCTGAAGCCATCTAATAAATATAACAACAAACCCAAGGTAATGCTACATTATAATAATAATGCGTATGGGATATGTGATATTATTAATAAAAACTGGAAGATATTAAGAAGTGACAATGACCTGAAAGATATTTTAGATGAGAAACCTAGATTTACCTTCAACCAAAATAGTAATATAAAATACATGTTATGCATAGAACCTGGGCTAAAAAATAAGAAGAAGGCTAACCGTGTTTCCACTGCACACATGAGGAGGGACTTTTCCCTGTAGGCATTGCAAAGCATGTTCAAATGCGAATGGTTTAAATTATTTTATACATCCTGTTACAAACAAAAAGTACACATTTGAGTTTTATGCTGATTGCCATACAAAGATTGTGGTTTACTTGGCATACTGTAAATCATGTCCAAGTTTTTATGTTGGAAAAACTAATTGTAAGCTAAAAACAAGAATATTATACCATTTGTCATCTATTAGACAGAAGGATAAACATAATGCATTGTACTGGCATGTTTCTAGCTTTCCAGATAATACTTTTGTCTTTATGGTTCTGCAAGTTGCACAGATGAAAAAAAAGGGGGGGGGCATTGTCAATGATACAGAGTATGCAGAATTAAGATGGATCATACAGTTGGCTGCTGACAACCCACCTGGGTTAAATAGTTATGTACCTTTAAAACCAGCCTTAAAGAAAAGGCGGGTCAAGTATAGAAAGTAATTGGTTGCTTTTAGAAATGTTTTAATATTTAAAGACTGTCATGGTTATGTGCAGTTTGTCTGATGAAGGGTTTTTTAACTTGAAAGCACTTACATTTTATAATAAAAGATTTCGGCAAGTTTGGACTCTGTTTCATTTGTTTTCGGATTTGTTTCAACCTATGAACCTGTAATCCATGATAAATCTTTAAAGTCTAAAGAACTGACCTTGAGAAATGTTCTTTGTCATAACAGTAGGATGGCACTAGTGTAGTGCAAATCGTTATTAAGAAAAGTATATTTTTCATACCCTGCACCATCAAACTTCTTATTAATTAAATCTAATTAAACTTTTATGTCTAAAATAGTACAGTTTTGTAAGTCTTACTTACTTCTAACAATAAATAGTGTAATAGATAGGCTGCACCCATTTTGGAAGGAAGTATATCAGCAACCAGAATGGGTTAAATCGTCAGTATTTCACTATGCTGAGAAAGGAAGGTAGATTCATCCTGGGCCACCAACCATTAAGCATTATCATAAAAAGCACCCAAACTACAACAATAACAGCTATAACAAAGGAAATGGTGCTCCACCTCCACTATCTACAAAGGGAAATGGTGGGAGGGTGCGGCTACTGCAACAGTGAAGAAATTTGAACATCTACTGTTACAGGTAAGTAGCACTTACACAACTGTACTATGTTCTTCATTCTCACTGCTGCAGAAGCCTATAGCTAAATTCCTACAGCATACCCTACCAGGAAGGAGGAGAAATAAGGGTCCAGGTACTCCTGGAGAATGGACTTTTAAAACCTGTCCTGGACCTAGAGAAGGAATCTGTTTTGTAGAGCTTTGTGAAGGTATGAACAGAGGACTGCTGCCTGTAGAATATTTCTAGATTCAATCCCTTTTCAGAATGCCATTGAAGTGGATAAGGTCCTTGTACAATGTGGCTTAACCTTGCCTAGAATAGTATGACCATCTTGTGAACAGCAGAAAAGAATAGCAGAGGACAATCATCTGGATATAGTCTATATAGACATGGGTTGGCTCTTCTTAGGCCCACCTTAGGAAACAAACAGCTGTTCAGCCTTGCTATAGGACTTGGTTTTGTCAAGGCAGTATCTGAGTTGCATGTGCACATAAAATGCATATAGAAGCTGTTCTCCCTTGTTTTTTTAGCTCTGGTAAGAAAATTGGGAAATTGATGGCTTGATTCAAGGTAAAATCAGAAACAACTTTAGGTATGAATGAAAGGATCTGTGCATAATGCAACCATATCCCAGTGGAAAACCAGATAGGGTCCACCCACTATGGGAGCTTGCAGCATAGATACTCACCAAGCCGATGTCAGGGCAACAAGTAACAAAGTTTTCCAAGTAATGAACCACAAGTCAGCTTAAAAGACCAGTTCTAAAGGTGTTAAGTTCATTTTTTTTCTAGAACAAAACTGAGATGCCTAGGAAGAGGAATTTGCTTGTGGGGTGGGTTCATATTCAGCAATCATTTCAGAAACTGTTTGACCACAAACATAGAAGAAAGAGGGGGATGCATATGCATATAATCTAAGATGGCTGCACAATCCATCTTGATGAAAGCATGGAATAAGCCATATTTAATTAGCTCACATAAATATTTAAAAAAACAGAAGTGTTTTTACCCTTTTGGTACTTCTGTAACTGGCAAGGCACAAAATCTCTTCCTCTTGCCAACATAAGATTTCTGTTATCAGGTTTTCTTGTTTCCTTTAGTACCTGCTATACATCCTCATGAAAAAGGTTCCTAAAAGGTACTAGAACTGAATCATCTAGGCTGTCAGTTGTACTTGGTTCATGTCACAGTGCATCAAATTCCCCTTATGCATTGGGAGTAGATCCAGTGTGTGAGGAAGCTTGTGGTAATTGCCTTTAGCCAGCTCCATAAGAAGGGAGAACCCATTTTGCATAGGCCAAAATAGAATCACCACAATGATTTTTGCTAATTCATTCTGAATCTTTGGAAGTACCTTGCAAATCATTGGAAGGTGTGGAAAAGCTTACAGGAGCATTCCCAACCCAGGGAATGACAGAGTATCTGTTTCCCACACTTGACCACAAGGATATCTCAAACAGAATGTTTATATTTGTCTGCTTTATAAGGAGGCAAACAAATCTACTTGATGTGTTCCCTATATCTAGATCAAGTCCTGGAATACACCTGTATTAGGTTTCTACTCGTGAGGGTATTCTATGATCTGCTGAGTCTGTGTGCCACAGTGTTTTGCTCTGACATAATGTAGAAGGTTAGAAGAGTTGAAGATAGCTGAAAAGCCAACTCTAGCCATTATTACTAATGGACAAAAAGGATATGACCTTGTGCCCCCTTGTTTGTTGAGATACCACATCACTATGGTATTGTCTGTAGCCACCTGTAAAGGGTTCAGAGCCCAGAGATGGTGTAGAGATTTCAAAGCCTGAGTCACTGCCAGCATTTCCTTGATGTTTATGTGCTTTGGCATGTCCAAAGAATCTCAAAGGCCTTGCACTTTTACTCCCATGGAAGCTGCACCCCAAGCATAATTTGAAGAGTCTATCTTGGTCACAGAACATTTATTTTCTCAGAAAAGAGAAAACATTGCAGTTCCATTAAAATACACTCCAAATGTAAACGCACATCCTGAATACTTAATATTTTCATAAAATCACAGTTTAAAACATAAAATTGTAAAAATAAGCCAAGAAACACTGCAGAAGCACATATGAAATGGCCCTGACAAAAGACGGAATTCTCAAAGTGGAATACTGCAAATACCTAGCTGTTTTTTAATGTTAAAGTAGATTAGAAAAAAATATCAGAAATTTCCAATAAAAATATTTAGGAGAGGAACGGGTCCTCAGATGGTGTCTTATCTGTTAGGCTAAAAGCTTTTGACCGACTGCTTTTTCTGCTTCTTCTAGAGGCAGCAGGAAACATCTGAAGATTTACCTCACTCTGGTTGCTGACATACTTTCCTTGAATTGGATGGCCACATAGTTCATATGTGGCATCAGGCAGCAGATGCTTCATCTGCTGACTTTAGAGTCACTGAATTTATACAGGTTAGGAAAAAGAGTATAGCGGTCACACACTTTAAGCATAATCATATTAGCTGTTCCCCAAAGTAATGCCATTGCAGCTGGTGAAGACAGATGATGTTAAATTTATTTATTATTTTATTTATTTTATATTTGTTGACCGGGCTACATTGGCTTTGTCCCTGCTCAATGCCTGACTAAACATTACTTATCCTCCTTTCACTTCCCCTTTTCCCCTGCCTCCTGGGCTACTGCCCCACCACACTTTTAATTATTACAAGCTAACTCTTTACTACTAGCTATATTTTCCAGCCTACTCTCTTTCTTCCTCTTTGACTAAGTGAATGTCAATTTGTTTTTTTTCAAATATTGTATAAACGTGTGCTGATTGTACCAGAAAACTCATGGCTTGATTGCTGCTTAAACCTATACCATGACTATAACTTGGATCACACAAATTACTTGTACTCTCTTTACAAACATTTTTTGCTTTATAATGTATTTTAAGCTTGTTTTTTTATTCTAACTATTGTATGGAGTAATCTTCTCATACTTGGAGCTTTTCTCCCCGGGCCTCTACTGAAAATGGATATGTATCCAGCTAGACTAGCCCGGTCAACAGATATAAAATAAATAAATAAAATGGATGATTCACATAGCATTAAGTTTCATTTGATCTGCTTTGTTTCAGACATGATTCAACATACAATTTCAAGCTTATTGCTGGATCTGACATAGGAGATACAGTAACATCTACAAGACACTGTAAATGTTATAAGGGGTTCAGCCTCTGTGCAGGGAATCTATAACAGCTAAGTTCACTAAGGTTACAATGTGGCATTAAGTTGCATTGGTAGTGATCTACTTACATATCTCTACTTTTGAAAAAGCAGATAGCTCTGAACTGTGCCACATGGACTACATACAGAAGCATATCCATAGTAACCTGTATATGCATTTATGTAGAACAGGATATGTTTATGCATCTTCTGATGTATAGTTACGTGCTATCAGTCTATGTTCGTCTATATGACACTAGTATCTATTATGATAGATGTTCCATCATCTGATATCAATAGTTCTATATGCAGCACCACAACCCCATAGTTCTTACAACAGCCAAGAGAAGGCATTGGGTTCCATGTACAAAGACATTCCCTGCAGCCCTGTCATTTTGTGTTCATATCTACTGCTGTGTCCAAGCCAACCTACAACTGTTTGACTTTCACTTTCACTGCAGGTACCACTCATGCCTACATAACTGCTATATGACTGCAGTCTGCATGAATCAGTGATGTTACCAACATGTATGGAAGAGTCCTTTCCACCTGCAATATGGTGCATGAGAACTGTGGTTTGATATTTCCTAAATGTTGATGTCTATATACTTTGCCTGGTCCTCATCTGAACTGTCTAAAGTATGTCAAATATCAATGATCAAGATGTTGAGTGAGATAGGAGATTGCTTTTGAGGGTACTCAAGGCAGTCTGCAGAAAAAGGTGCATGCAGATGACTGGAGAATAAGCATACTCATGCCATTGTACCAAAACAAAGGGGACATCCACAACTGCAGGCAAAATAAAAGTATCAATCTCCAGTCGCACTGCATGAAAGTTCTGGAGAGAGTGATTGAAAAGTGAATACACAGAGTAGTAGAAAGTAAGATGGGAGATGAGCAGTCTGAATGCAGCACAACCAACCTAGTATTTGCAGAGAAACAGAAGAAGCTAGAGATGAGGAATGAGTCCAACTGTGCATTCCTAGATTGGAGAAAGCATATGAAAAGGTCCCAAGAAAGCTGATTTGGGCTGTCCTATGGTGTTTCAAAGTCTGACAAACACTTGTAGAATTAGTGCAGGCTACGTACAAGAAAAATGGCACAAGTACTATCAGTTCTCAGTCTCACAGAGGGGCTCCCATTGGGATAGGATGTGCATCAGAGTTCAGCTCTGAACCCACTGCTGTTCATACTGGTAATGGACTACATTAGCAATCGGGTTAGAGGGAATGAATAAACAAAGTTGCTATATGCAGATAATGTGGCATTACAGGCAGACTCTGAGCAAGAACTTGAGCAAAAGATAGGGAAATGGAATGAAAAACTGAACGTATATGAGATACAACTGAGTACAGATGACACAATTGTAATGGCAGCAAATAGGGTAACTCAGAAGAAGTTGAGAACTGAGATAGAAAGCAGTGAAACAAGTTAATAGCTTCAAGTATCTGGGAGGGGTGGTTGAGGAGAAGGGAAGCCTGAGTGAGGAGCTCAAAGCAAGAATCAAAGGAGCTGCCACCATTTGGCACAGAGTGTCAAGTGTAATATATGACAGAATAATGACAAAAAAAGTTAAAAAGTAAGGTGCACAAAACAGTGGTACAATGAGTGCTACTGTATGGTACTGAAACCCGGGCAGTAAAAGCAGAGGAGTTGAAGAAGCTAGAGATGATGGACATGAAATGCCGGAGAGTGTGGATAGGATGTCAGTTGTGGGAAAGATGAAGAAATGAGGACATCGGGCATCAGAGTAGAAGATAAACTAGATTCAATTGCAGAAAAGGTCATAGAGCACAGATTATAGTGGTTTGAGCACATCTAGAGAAAAACAGAAGATAATGTGGTAATGACGATTTAGGACAGACAGGAAGAAGGCAAGATGAAATGAGGGCATCCAGCAAACAGATAGATGGATTGTGTGAGACAAGACCTGTAACAGTTAGGCATGCATGTCGAAAAAGGTAAGAGAGTGGCATTGAATCGAGAGAGATAGTGACAAAAACACACTGACCACATGTAGAAAATGTCAAAAAGGGCATGGTGGTGATGATGATGATGATGATGCTAAATGATGATGATTTCCATAGCAGGCTAGCAGTCTACAAAGTTACACCAACAATCCTTGATAGTGATCACAAAGAGTTACCATTTGTTCTATTGTCCTGTCCATCACTTGAGACACATTGTTCTTTCTCTCTCTAGCTCTTATATGTGATGCCGAATCTGACAATGGCCTCCTTATCGTCTTGTGACTACTCTTACCGCAAAGGGTGGAATCCTTTTTGTCTTGGTCCTCAGCAATTACACAATCAACAAATATTACAAACTGTTTAGCTGTCGTGTCATAAAGTTTTCAGTAAGCCAGGTGTATATCACATTCCATTCACTGCTGCAAAGTAAAGTACTGTCATATGTACTCTGGTAACAAAAGTACATAATGAGATTGCAAAATACATACTAAGTATTGTTACTTGTCCTGAACTATGCATTGCTTTACAAAATATAACTGATGTCTGGCACTAATAGACTGGATAAAGATCCACTGCTTGGAATGATATCATGCATTACAGAGAGGTGATAATGAATTCTGTTAAAAAACTAGCATTGACAATGCCAGTGTTGTTGTTCTGCTAGCCATGATTTTTCCTGTTGATTACCATGTCACCTGCCACAAAAAACAGGGAATAAATCCTAGAATTTCATTTCATGATTAAGGAATTTAATGTTATTTAGCAACTACATATCAGCATTCATATAAGACTCTCTTTCTCCATGTATGTTTCCATGCCTCCCAATTGTTTTGCCTTCTTCCAGATACCTAACATTAATTGCAGAAACATTAAATATAAAAAAACATGCCAAATGTACAAAATCCAGAGTTCATAGGTAGTCATTTCCCTTCAGCAATGATTTTATCATTCGATTCAGGCACCTTTGAATCGGTCTGTACAACAAAATGACCAGTTCTGCACAGCCTGTGTCTTTCCTTGTGTTATATTATGTGTCTGTTCCTCAATACATTTGTGTAATGCAGTTAACTGTTCTCACATTGTGGTACTCTGCAGAACCTTTTCATTAACCTTTTAGTTGGTCATTTGCTATACTGTCTCTTAAAAGGCCAGGTGAAGATGATTAGCATGCCATATGAGGGTGCTATTTATCCTTTAAGGACTTCACATGTACTTGAAATAAAAGTCCTAAATTGACATAATGAATTGATGTAATAAACTGAATCATTCATAAAAACTTTGTGCTTCAGTTTGTACCATGTCAAATCTACATATTTTTCGAGCATCTTTTGACATATCTTTGTGTGTCAGACTGATTTTGTTTAGTGCACCATTTCAACACAAACCCATTCCATTTTCACCAGTTCAATATTTATGTGAATCCTGGCATCCATCCATCTATCTATCTATCTATTTATCTATCTATCTATCTATCTATCTATCTATCTATCTATCTATCTATCTATCTAATTTATGTTTATATCCATCTTTGTACCTATTTAAGAAAAATGGTATATAGTAATTCTCACAAATGAAATCTAAAACTATACTTATATAGAACTATAGTCTTGTATTCGACCAGACTTATACTGCACAAGTCACTGTTAATTTTCAAACAAGTGTGGTGATTATGAGTTAAAATATATGTAATATAAGACAGATTTTCTTCTAATACAGTTATGCTATCATGCCGAGTGTCACTGGAAGCATCTTTGAATTTTGTAGATATATTTTTTGCACTTGCCCTAATTACAGGAAAATGCTCTAAGAATTTATTCTTAATAATTGCATTCACCTAGTGGTGATCTGAAGCACTTACTTAAACACTTTTTATGCAAGAGTACACTTGAGAAACATATAATTATTATGTCATAATTACAAAGCTTATTCTACTCTTGTAATATCTGTCGAAGAATAAAGTTTATACAAATAAAAAATAGTGCCTTATTCTACAGAGAATAACTGAATCAGCCTGCAAGCAAAGAAAACCCTTTAAAGACAAACCAAACATGCTCTGGTGCATGCAGACTTACACAGTTTTCATGCACGGTTCTGCTCCTGCAGCCTTCATGTATAACAAGGCTTTTAATCCTTTAGCTGCATGTTTAACATCAGATATTCATTTATTTTGATTGTTTGAAAGTCCCTATAAGGAATGCCACTGATACAGTAGTGCCTATTTGTTCGTTATACACACAGAGGATGAAGGACAAACACATAGTCTATTACAGCACTTGTGCTCTGCAGCTTTGTCTTGTGTCATTGTTGTGGCTAACATCTTACACTGTCATCTTTTTTCTTGTTGGCGCCTGATGAATGGAAATGGACATTTTTTTTACCTGACTGCAGCATGCATCAATCACCTACATGCCTGCTCTAAGCTCTGCTGCAGTGATTGCCAGGAGTAACCAGATTCTTCCCTAGAAATTAATCTTCATAATGTCTTGGAAAGCACTTGAAGTCAGAAAATGCATCAGATTCAAAATGCAGGGATGGTTGACATATCTACATTACTTTATGAAAATAACGATAATAATAATAATAATAATAATAACTTAATAAATAAAGGAAATGCAAATAATTAAGGAAATAAACCAGTTAATTAATGAATGAAACAAGCACTTGAAACATGATAATGGCATTAATTTGCTTCAAAAACCTTTGGAAACTCTGGAAAATGAAAGAAAAAAGACACATAGCAGTGTTAAATGGTATGACAGAAGCTGTAGGACTATATGTTTCAGGAAAATTAGTACAGCATAAACCAGCAAATCTGCAGGGGATGAAGGGCAGTGAAAACAAGAAAAGACATAATTAAAACAAAGGTGGAATGCAACAGTGATATACTGATGGATGCTGGAGTGGAGGTGTGTGTGTGTGTGTGTCTGTGTGTGTGTGTGTGTGTGTGTG
This sequence comes from Protopterus annectens, assembly GCF_019279795.1. NCBI lineage: Eukaryota > Metazoa > Chordata > Ceratodontiformes > Protopteridae > Protopterus > Protopterus annectens. The sequence goes on along the minus strand of NC_056729.1, from coordinate 254,704,698 downwards.
TGTGTGTGTGTGTGTGTGTGTGTGTGTGTGTGTGTGTGTGTGAGTGTGTGTGTGTGTGTGTGTGTGTGTGTGTGTGTGTGTGTGTGTGTGTGTGTGTGTGTGTGTGTGTGATAAGACTAACATAATGAAATCAGTAACCAACACGTAAAGGGATGGAAAGAAAATAATATGTATTAGGAGCAGAACTTCTGGGATGCACTGACTTAAATTTGCATAGACACTTCAGTGAGGTTACAAACAGCCTTAAATAAAAATGAGCAGAAATGAATTTCAAAAGTCATCTGACAGGTGCAGGCAGGAAGAATGAGAGCTACACCAACACACCCGTGCATGACCATGGAGAAATTGACAGGCTTCAGAAGTAGGTATTCTACTGAGGGTAAGACCTGGACATATCACAAGCCTGAAGGGATACAGAGAGATGTGAGAATGATAATACGGCCAAACACCAGGAGAGGGAACCAATAGACATCTGTAATGTTTACATGAATATATCAGTATGTAGCATAACAACAGCACAGCCTTCTGAGATATCGAGCATGCAGGTTCCTCTGCAATGTAATTAGGTGTCACTAGTTCTGTGCCACAGAGAGATGGAGCCCTGACAATGACTCAGACAATATGGCTTTAGTTAGCAGGCCAGAGGTGCTGGCTTGGAGGGAGAGAATGACACGAGTTTGACTCTTCACTTGTCTCTCTCAGAGTAGTGCTGGGGAAGCAGGTTGCAAACGTGCTCTTTATTATGTTATGCTTCCCTGAAGGAGAATAGCAACCATGCCTTAGTACTCTATTTATGAGGGAGGGGCTGCTGGTCTGATGCAATAATGTGGTCACATAGTAAAAAAAATAATAAAATACGATTATAGTGAGTCATAGATTGAGTATTTGGGCATGTACTCGAAAACCAAGGAATTCATTCTTTACCTGACAAGGTAAGAACAATTCATAAGACAATTGCTCACACATGAGTGAAAGAGCTACACACAGCTATTGACTTAGTAAACAAAAAAAATGAAAAGTTTATCCCTACCAAAGTGTAGTACTGGACTTTGGACAGATCGTTAAGGAAATAGATTCTGAAGCAGTGGATACACACGGGGCAAAATTGATCTAGATGATGTAAAATATTAGTAATGTGAGGTATCGTTTTTGTGCAGTCTGACCCAGAACAGCCACTTGTGTCAGCATGTGGTGCTCCTGCAGCTGGTACTGGAACTATGATTCAGCATGTTGTACCATGGAATGAGGAAAGGCCTGCTGCTTATATTTCAGGAATAGTTCCCTATGAGAGACAAATATTCATGCACTGAGAAAGAATGTCTAACATTAATTATTTCAGTATAGAAATGGCATTAGTGCTTTTGGGATAGGAACAAGTTGGTTGCAGATCATACCAGGATTTTCCACTAAAAATGAGGCAACAGAAAGGTATGTTCAGATATTTAAGGATGGAAAGAAAAGCAGTTGATGGCAGTGTTGCATGTGGAAGATAGTTTTGCTATTTTGGCTACAATTCAGAATAGCACTAAGCTGTACTGCAGGCGTGCACTCTATGTGGTTATTCTTAATACACATTGCAGGCGTGGCACTCTGTGTAGCTATTCTTAATATACACTGCCATCAGTAGAAATAACCTAATCAAACTGAACATACACACTGCTGTGAGAAAGCAACACTGTTTACAGAAAATTCAGAAAGATAAAAAGTTAAGGATGGACCATTCAATGAGTTAGACTTGTATTTTTGAAATAAAATAGTGTGAGATTTCAAAAGGATTTCACCTCTAATAAAATATTAGACTTTGTGCAGTTTTACTTTATGCTGAAAGAACAGATTGATGACATCACTTATAGAAGACTTAGTGACTGAATGAAGGCCAGAGTGATGTGGCACTCACAAATGAGTCCAGACATAAAAAGCTTGGTCAGACATGATGAAAATCTGACCACTATTAGAAAGCAACTAAGCACTTCACAAGACAATGCAATGTTGTGATACTTATGTTTCTGAGACTCACATGTCTACACTAGATCTGAAAGTTAGACATGAATGTTTATCAGATGGTTTGAAGGCATTACAGTATCTGCTTTCTTGCCTTTGGACTTTTCAGTAAGGCAATGAAATACAGCCAGAGGTGAGTTCTAGACTAGCTGCCCATTTGGGACATTTTTAAGCGTAGCCATTTTCCTACAAAGGTGAGAATCAAACCCTGTACTTTGTGTCTGTAAGGTAAACACCTTAAGCATTATGCCTGCCCGTTTCATTAAATAAAGAATGCATCTTCTATAGTCAATGACATGCCATTTTACTTTAAATAAAGGCTTATTTAAAAATCTTACTGGCAATATTGGCATACTGAGGTTTATTCCAGACATTGGCAAAAGTCAGTCAGGCCTCAGTGTAAAATCTGACCACATATGAGTTCATCATTCACACAATAAAGTCTACCTAAGGACTACATGTGGTCTTCTTATGTGTTCTTTCTCAATGCAATTTTATTTATTTATTCTTTGTTAAATGGAGTTGAACACCAGACCAGAAAGAGCATGTTCAGGCTCAGCTTCGGAGAACATAAATAGGTTACTAGGTAGTTACTAGACTTGTAGCCACAGGACTACTGAAGATCCTAGCCCAAATTCCCAAGCCCCCCCCCAGCACTGTCTGGTTAAGTGACTTGCTCAAGATCACACAGTAGGCAAGTAAGGGCAATAAACCATGAACTACAGGAACAACAGCTCTGCCCCAACTGCCAGACTAAATAAAATGTAAGTAACAAAGAGACTTTAAAGAATTTAAGCAAAACATTAAACTTGAAATTGAATAAATGAAGAAAATTATAGAATTCAAGAAGCATAAGATCAGACATTGCATGCAGTGCTCACAGTTAGATAAAATGAAATGTAAGGAATTTAAGATTAAAAAATGCAATGTTTAGAGTGAATATAAAATAGCAATATATGCAAATTAGAATAAAGGGAAAGAAAATAAGTGATTTCCTATGACATTAACAACACCTAAAGATGAGTATTTCAGTGTCAGTTTCATTAGAGAATTTATTACTACATGTAAAACTGTTTAATCAGTTTACTTAATCATAAATCGCTTACTACTGTCTAACTTAAGTAGATAATCAGTGCTCACACGAAGTAAAGGCAGTTGTAATTGTTGTTAAACTTATAAGGCTTTGTGAAGAGAACATTTTATTTAAACTACACATCAGGCTATTTTTGACATATTTTTGCAATGAATACCACTCAGAAGAGATCAGTGCAACTTTGTCTGCCTAAGGAAAGGGACTAATGACAGTGACATTATTTCATTCTACAGTCAGTGAGTCACACGGTGTTGGAGGAAGAAGATGTTGATAGAACAGCCAAGGGGTTTTGGATCATTACTCATTTCAGGCCTTTAACTCTGCAGGTCAGTGGTGCCCATGCTGGCATTTGGGTTTGGCTGAAGCAGATCTAGCCCAAGGCTAAAAGAGCAGGAATCCACAGGAGCACATTCTACACCACTCACTCCTAATATAAAACTTGTCAATAACAACAGAAAAAGGGGAAAACTACGTTTATGACCATAAACTGCTAACAAACAAAATAACTACTACAATCTATTGGGAGGATGGGAGGGTGTATATAATCCCCTATGCCAAAGAGACTGAAAGCCCAGTCTCCAGACTTTAAATGCCTGAAATCTCCCCAACTTAAAACTACACTTGGTTCCTGTACTCGCTAATTCCTTCCCCTTACTGCCTAAATACAACATGAAACCATGACCCACTGTATAAGTTAACATTACTAGACAGATGATCATGAACAATAACATCTGCCTGGCAAACATTTATCATGCATGAACACCCTTACCCCAATCACAATAACCATACCAAATGAGATATGTGACCAAAATATTTATTTCTAGACCATAAAAAACATATGGAATCAAATCATTTTATTTGAACTCAAGACAAATGCAATATCATTGATTATGAACAACAGAACATATACCTGTGGAAAATTACAGCATTCCATTTTCCACTCACCTATGATTCATGTTAAATATTGCTACATCTCATACTAAAACAGCAGGAATCCTCAGGAACACATAGGTTCATAGGATGATACTAGGTTATTGGCCCAGAGGCCCTTATAAGCTTAGCCAAGAATTTCACCCATGTTCCCTCAAAGTCAGCACCTGTTTTCTTTGTCCTGCAGGGACGCAGGTGGGATCCCAGGGGTGTATTTTCTGTTTCCCATCCAGTCATCCAGGTTTCTGTTAAAGAGGGCTGGAGAGGTACTCTGCTTGACATGGAGACGGAGTCTATTCCACTGATGGGGGAGTCTTTGGGACACAAATCTATCCTACCAACAAGTTCTATTAATGTCACAGACCAGGTTAAGGTCTTGTGTGTGGGTTGCTCGAGTGGAGTTTGTCTTATGGATATGCGGCAACTCCATCAAGGCTGGGTCTGAGATGGCCTTGTATGACAGACACAGGTCACCTCTAAGCAGTCTGTATGAGACTGAGTGGAGGGACAGGGCTTTTAGCTTATCTGTATAGGATAGGTGTTTGAGACCCTGGATTTTCTTGGTCAGGAACCTCTGTGGTCTCTTTAACTGCTGCATGTGCGTGGCAAGGTACATGACGAATAGAGCATTGACCCATTGTACTCGATAATGGGTCTGATAAGGGAGGAGTACAGGAATGCTATGACCTCCTTGTTCTGGGATGAAATTACCTTATTTATGAGGTGGGCCATGTAGAAAGCCTTCCAATGGAGACAACTTAGTGGTCAAAAGTCAGGTTGCTATCAACCTGGGTGCCCAAGTCCCTCATGACTGATTGTGTGCTTAGTATGTTGTTGTTAATGTTCATTCCAAATATAAAACTTGTTAATGATAGCAGGAAAAAGGGGTTGCATCTTTATGACCATAAACTGCTCACCAAACTGCCTACTCGTCAGCCTGTTACCCCTGTCCCTACCTTACTTAGCTGAAAACCTAATCCATTTGAGCTCTGGTCATATAGAAATTCACCAAGCACTTTCTTAAGAAAAATTGAGATGCGAACTTTAAAAAAGTTGAGGCCAATATCATTTAAATGGACACCATCCCGTTGAAACCAAACTTGATCTCTTTCCACAAACTCCTAATGCTCTAACACAAACAAACCCATCAAAGATGCTGCCCTTACCACTCCATGATTAATAAAACATACGGTTGTCTCTAAAGTTGAAGCATTGAGTGCCCACTTCCAAAAAAGTCTGAGAATAATAGTGGACCATACAACTAAAACGCCCTGTAAATTTTTGCTGTATGAGTAACAAATCCCTAATGATCCATGACAGCAACTTCCATTTCAATATGGTACCCAGATCATTGCTCTACAAAAATATATGAAAACAAGTCTACCACTAGAGGCTGGCCAAGTCTTCTCCTCAAAACAAAGGTAACAGGTGCTTCTTTAACATATCTCAAGTTATTTTACAAATCACCTCCCATGCAGATGTATCAAGGCCCAAAAAAGTTTTGTCCTAGTCTTATTGCTGTTCACCTGGATGTCCAGAATATGAAAGAATATCTTATAATTAACACACTGCCATGTACTCAAATGAAACAAGAAACACGGTTATCACCAAACATGTCAACAGCAGAATTCACATTTTTCTAATATAAACCTGCAATTTTCTGAAGCTGATCTGCAGCTCCTTTTAATAAATTGAACAGCCATACCTTCTGGAGCTATATGAAAGGAATGAGATAAATATTTACTTTGAATAATACCCTGATATCCATTGTTCTTTTCAAAACTACATTAAAGTGATTTGGAAAAACTGGCCTACCTTCATTAAAATGAAAAAAAAAAAACAGTTCCTCATAAAGACCCAGCTACTTCCATCAAAGAACAAGACCATATTACAGGGCATAATACCCCCTACCAATTCTTCTCCAACACCACTTGCTGCCCCTTACCCATTAATTTGCCTTAAATTAACACTGAATCATCCATCAAGTAAACATCAGTCCATTTCAAACAAACCCAAAGTTCACTGATTTGAAAAGCCTTCAGATAAAAACACATCACAGCAATGTTGTCCATAACACATCATTCATACCCTTTAATACTACCTTCAACAAATGACTGCAAATTGGCATCTTACCATCCACTGATGCACCTTTAACTCGTTCCCAACCTCTAAACAGTATGCCAAGTAACCAATGCTTAGTAAAGTCCAGAGTACTAGTGCACGTTAAAGACACACTCAACACTCCCAAATGAACCTATAGTGATCTCGACAAATTGCCTTTCCTACATTTATATGCCAAATATTGTGATACCAAACAGACTGACCACTTCCTGTCCTGCAAATATAACATCCCCACAATGCTCTAAATGCTGACAATGATGCACTATATGACTTCTTGGTGAACTCAGCCTAGGACTGCTGTATCAACCCCCTCACTATAACTTCCCGGTCTCACCTCCTCTGAAACTGACACTGGTAGCTCCTGCTCTGGGGCTGATGCCCAAAACCTGCAAAACTGAAAAGAAGACAAACTATCAGCAATCACGTTTAATCATGGTGGAATATGATTCTCAGAAAATAAAACATTAATATGAAAGGATTACAATACCAAGTTCCTCAACAAAAAGCGAACCACATCATCCTTGAACAACTTCTTTAACAATAGCTGAGCTGCCACCTCATTGTCAGAATGAAGTACTACCCACTTATTATGCAATCCTCCTTCCACTCTGTCATAGCTGCCCAAACAGGCATTCATATCAGAAAAGTAGTGTTCCTCTTTTTTTGTATCTGATCATTCATGAGGTCATGGAGAAGAAAATCACTTGTATTTAATGTAAGGCACATGTGTAACCCCCCCCCCCCATGTCTGTACAGAACTTTAGTTCACATAAGACCCACTTCTCCTGCCACATGCACAGACCATTACAAGTGACTAGGAACTGACATTATATTGACAAACCTTCCCTAACTCTTTTATATATTCTGTGCCTGTGAAGCATTTTCTTACTACCGCTTAAAAGTTTTGCAAAGAAACTTCTAAAAGTTCTATCCCACCCTAGTGCTCTACACATAAAATTCAATAAATCACGTAACATAATCACCTCCATTGCCATAGATTTTGGTATATGTAATTCACAATTTAACCCATTTATCCTCCAAGAGATGGAAAAGGCCAAAAGATACAGTCATAGATAAATCTGCAAATGTTGACACTTTATACAGGTTCTCCTGCTTATTTTTATGTCAGTGGTACTGTTAAAGCTTCGCACATCTGAAAATCTCTTGGAGAATTCCAACACTCTTTCTTTACTTTATCAACTCAAACAAAAAAATAAATAAATCATCTATACAATCTAGCACCCTGTGACTGGAAACACTTTGCTCCCAAATTCACATTAGAACTGAACTAAACTTTTCAAAGGTTGCTCAGGCTACTGAATAACTCATGCACATTGCCTTGTCAAAATAAAAACTAACATGAAGGCACATGCCTAATGTTGGTCAGTCCTTCTCAATAATAAGTAAAAAATAAAATGCACACTCGATATCCAACTTTATCAACCAAGGGTCACTGAAATTATGAATTATCATTACTGCATCATCTAGCAATACATACTGCACTATCACCTCTCTTTTCTTTGTGATCATTGCTTGACAGGTCCACCAGAAAGAAAAGGTGATGTATCAGGTCATCCCCACCTTGCCTCTATTTGGGTACTAACCTTGTTGTTGAAATCCTATATTCTTGAAAAGGAGGAAAAGCAGTGGATCCATAACTCTACCAACCTAAACCTCCTTATCTGAAAGCACCTAAATGATATTCTCTTTATCCTTCACTGATCTTTATTGCAAAATCATTCACATCTGCACACTAATGATTTAATAGAGAACTCCCACTTGAATACAGTAATGTCTTTTTTCAGGTAACCTTCCAAGCAAGTATCTAAGAACTCAAGCCCAATAGGTAGGTGCCATGGCTGGTCTCTCAGCCTTTACTTGAAAGGGGGTTTTGAACCCTTTCACCTCTAAAACTACTTTTACCATGATGTTACCCTCATCTATTATGATTAACTTATCCTTTGGCCCCAAGAGAATTCAGCCACCAGAGGTGTATAACTTTTGAGTCCCAGCCACCTGTGCATGGAGCCAGCCCACACCTTTTGCCTTTTTTCTTACCAGTAGGTTCAGGAACAAGTACTAGATATACAGTACAACCCGGAGGAAAAAAAAAATATATTTTTTTGTTTTGCTTAACACTCTTAACCTGCAAAGCTACCAGCATAAGGGAATGCAAATCAACCACTATAACTTCAAGTGCATCCCAGGTGTAACTGCCTCATAGTGTAATCAGTGTCACCCTTCCTCCTCTTTTTCTCCATAATCCTCTTAGGCTTGAAAGAACAACATTCAGCACATACCTCTTCCCTAACAACAGAGTTACAATGGCTCAAACTCTGGACATGTATTATATATTGCTCTTATAGTGTTATACAGCTGCGACTAGAATGGAGATTATACTAACATGCCTTTCCTGAAGTATATGATGTTATTATTTAGAGGTGTCCTTCCTAATGACATGACGGAAATCCACACATTTAATGCACAACAAATCACAACAAATCAAGCATCTGTGACATGAGTCCAGAGATTCAGTGAATTTGATTCACTGAAAATCTGGGAGCAGAGTGGCGTGGTTACAACATCTATCCTACCCCACACAATGGACCCAGTCTGGCTGCTGTGCTCCCATCTTGCTTACCTGTTTCCTAATTCTTGCCTCATCCTTCTTTCCCCACATATGGCCATTCCTGTGCTTATTTCCCCTACTGTTCTTTCTTTTTTTTAATTAATATGCTATGGTGTGCACTGCAGCAAATCCTGAGATTGTCAATGGCTTGCATTCCTGAACTCAGTAGGTAGTGGTGCTCCTACCAAAGGAAAAAATACCCTTCAGCCACAATGGTATGTTCCTCCCCCCAGAGGCATGGTGACCCCTGCATACCAATGCCACACATGCCTCCAGGCATCTCTATCCATCAGTCAGGTTTGTGAACTATCCTGAAATTATGAAGGCCTCAGAAATTGCACACCAACCTTCTGACCCAAATTAGCTACTTCAAAACCTGGGTCTGTGCCCTCTTCCACCACTTTTACCAATGCATCTCCTCTGGTTGTTCACCACTGTGATGCTTTCCTTTACTATTGTTGCCTCACATTTCACTATTTACTCATTTATTTTGTTTTGTTATTATTCTTTATTCTTTTTTGGTGTTATTATTTTTTTTACTAACATTAAGAGGGGAGAGAGGCACATCCCACCAAAGCCAAAGAACTCCAGAGGACTTCCAGTGTTATGGCCAGTTAAGCTTGAGTAAGCTCTATATGCTGAATCCGTCCTCCATCCTGACTAAATCAACATGCCAAATGGCACATGAGATGACCATCCTGGGAAGTACTGGACTGTTGAAGGAATGGAGGGGAGGGAGGGAATTCAGTAAATAATCCTCATCAGAGTTTAACACCTAAGCAATCCTCCACTGCCATCAGTCACTACTTCTCAACTAATACGCTTTCCAGAACTTATACCCAACCAACCTGCCACAATTGTGCTAGCAATACCCTCCTCTCTGTATTACTTATTACTACCCTTAATTGCACTAAAGAGCCTTCTCACTACCTGACACTGTACTCTCCAAATATCCATTACCTGTTTTGGCCTGACTTGTCAGTCATTTGATTGCTGGCAATTGCAACTGCAAACAAGCAATCATGCCAAAGAGACAGAAAGCCCATTCTCCAGGCTCTAAATACAAACACCACCCTTCAAAACATAAAACTGTTCTAACTTATCTCACTTCCTTTTCTTCCTAATTCCTTCCCCTTACTGCCTAAATACTACCTGAGATGAAGCGGTCTACCAGCCACAACTCTGAGATGAGATACCAGACGACTACAGGCTTCTGAGCTTCCAAAAAACATTACCTTTTTTTTTTTGCTAATTTATACTATTTACTGCACTTTTTATTGCATGTCACCTCCTTTTATACTGTATTTATATACTGTGTACTAAACTACACTGTTGTACTGCAACTGTCTAAATTACTATGATTGTTTAATCTAATTTTATTGCTGTTTTCACTGTTTACAAAGCTTTAGTTTTTTTTTTTTTTGCTATTTTTATTTGTTAAATATTTACTGGTATTTTTACTGTTTTAAAGTTATCTGTTCTGCTTGTTCTGATTTTCTCAACAAGCAGTGTTTAAATAACCAATCTGTTAGCTATTTAAAACATTCTTTAGAGCCTCTTTGCTGATTTTCTGCTGTTTTAAATGTTTTTAGTGTATCACTGCTATTGTTATGCTGTGTTAAGCATTCTCTCGTGTTTCCCACTGGAACTAGGCTAGCTAGTAGCTGTAGCATAGTCCAGCTACAGGCTTGCTGCATTTCAATTTGTTTGTAGTGCTTGTTTGTTCTGAGTAAGTCTTCCATTCCATCTTGGATTGGAAGGGGCCTATCTGCACTTAAGTGAGAGGATTGTGTTGATTGCATCCTGTCTGGTAAAGGGAAGTCAGTCTAGGGCTTGGAATAAGCATCTCCATTGGTCCTTTTGAATCTTTTTAAAGTTTTTTTTTCAAGTTTTTAGCTTCTAATATTTAGGACCTGCATTTCAGCACCTCGCACTGTGGTGCAATTGTGCACCAAAGCCGAACAGTTAAATTCAACAATTTTTTTCCCTTAGATACTACTGTAGCACACTAGTGTAGCCCTCATCCTTAGTGCTTTCCCAGTCAAAGAAATACTGCTATTCAACTGTAACCTATTAAATGCCAGCAAAATAAATAAATAAAAAAATAAAAAATATATGAAATAAAAAAATAAAACCCCAGGCAGAAATATGCAACCACTGAGCTCCTTCTTGAATGATTCTGAAAAGCCGCCCCTAGTGACAACAGTCTTTAACCTAGCATTATGGTCAGTTGGACTAGCCTTGTTTCTCCTGTTTCTTTCTCTTGTTTCTCCTGCCAGCCTTGTTGACTTGAGTCCCCTGAGGCAGTGTAGCAATTGCCTCATAGGTTCATAGGTTCATACTAGGCTATCTGCCCTAGGGCATTTATAAGCCTAGCCAGAGTGTGTTTGGCTTTCGCCACCCATTTTAAATTAATTTTGCTATGCCCTTTTTCAAGGTTAGTATACTGTGCCTCTGTCTAACAGTGACACAGAAGTGACACAGAAGTGATACCCGGGGTAAACCTACGATCCCCCATCCACTCATTAAGATTCCTCTTGAAGAGAGTCAATGAGGGACTCTGCCTAACCTGGACTGGGATTTTATTCCAGAGTGAAGGGAGCCTCTGGGTTATGAATCTGTCCCTCCACCATGTCCTATTTATTTCAGTGCTGAGGTTCAAGTCTCTCGAGTGCGTAGCTCGATGGGATTTGGATTTTATGAGGTATACACAGACAACCCTCTACTAATAACTCAGTCTAGTACAGAGTGGGAGAGATGTATCTATACCAAGAATCTTGAGTTCATGCTCTCTCGCACTCAAAGCAGTTACACAGAAGAGGTTATCAACTCATTCACCACTACATATGCACACAGTACAATTACTCATACACATAGTATGCATCAAACACACAAATCTACATATGCATAGGTTCTCTCGAAAAACTTACCTAAACACCAGATATCTCCAAAACACAAGACTGCTACAACTAACACAGTCCCCACAACACCCGTGACATATAGCAACATCAGTGTCTCACCCACCAAGCCCATAAACTGAAACACTCAAAAAACAAATTTTCTTGTCATTAGAGACTCAATAGTGAGACACACGGATGTTCCACTCACCAGGTTGGACAAAGAGAAAGTCACAGTCTGCTGCCTGTCCGGTGCCAGGATTCGTCAGATTATGCATGCACTCAGGTCTCTCAGCAACAAGTATTATTATGACTCTGTCACAGTTCATGTTGGTGTGAACAACCTAAGACATACCTCACAGGACTCAATGAAGTGAGACATGGTTGAGCTTTCTGAATATGTGTCCTGACTCCCAGCCAGGTATGTCCCTAGCCTTGAGCAGCATAATACCCTCACCTAGAATGATGCCAGAGTATTAACAAACAATTATTTCAATAATTGACTTAGTTTTTCATGTCATTCAAAGGGGATCCAGTTCCTGTCAACCTAGAAAGCCATGGTTGACAAACCTTGCTGATTTGCCAGAGATGGTTTGCACCTGACACCTCTACGCTTTTGACTACTGTTAAAGGCTCTTGCCTCTCCCATAGTGCCTTTTTTAGGCAAGGTCTCGAAAACAACATTACTGATATGAAAACAGACAACCAGAACAAAATAGGGGTCATGCTGCTAAATGCTAGGAGCTTAAACCATAAAACTGTACTCCCTGGAAGCACTTCTATCACTAGAAGATGTAGACTTCTGTGCAGTCACAGAAACCTGGTTCAAGGACTCAGAGAGTATCCCAGCCTTGCAAGGCTACAATGCCTTCCACACCTTTAGACCAGAAAATAAACATGTGAAAACCAAAGAGGCAGTGTTTCTATCTATATTAGAGATACATTTACCTCCTGTCTAGTTAGACTGGACAGCTCCGTGGAATTACTCCAAGTCCACGTTATGGTGGGTAAGACCCCCATTCAAGTTATAGCCAGTTATAGATCCCCCTCTGTGAATCATGATGCCCAGGAAGCCTACTTGACCAAACTGGAGACAATTCAAATTTTACAGAACACTCTGGTTATGGGGGATTTCAATTGTCCTACCACCAACCGGGAAACCTACACTAGCCCCAACTTGCTAGCACAAATGTTCCGTGACTTTGTTAATTCAAATGCTCTGGAACAAATTGTTCATATCCTGAGAAGAGGAACAAACATTCTAGATCTGGTCCTCACTAACATGTCAAACAGATGCACTGCCACAACTGTCCGACCCTCATTAGTTATATCTGACCACAAAACTGTCACCTTCGAATTGACACTAACACCAGAACTCATAAATGTTGAAATCAGACTTAAAAACTTCACCAAGGCAAACTATACTTTACTAGGCAAATGTATAAATGCATTCCAAGCCCCACTCCAAGCTGGAAGTGGTAACTATGCCAAAACTTACACTAAAGCCTGTACAATCACTTGCATAACTGCATTAGCTCAGCTGCACAAGAAAGAATCAAACCTAGAGCCCCAAGTAAATACAAGCTGCCATGGTGGACATACAACATCAACAAACTTTACAATAAATGCAAAAAGATGCTGTCCAAGAAAACGAAGGCAACGCCCCAACAATGAATAAGCATCCTTCTCAGCCTCAACAGGCAAATAAGACAACTTGTCAAATCCTCTAACGGCTGCTTTGAGAGAAACTTAGCAAGCACAGCCAAGGATAACATTAAAGGCTGTTATGGCTATGCATGTAGCCTAAAAGGTAGGACCAAGCATGTGCAGCACTAGTGACCAACAGCATCACATACACTGACCCCACAGAGATAGCAAACCTGCTAGTAGCTAAGTTTGGTGAAAATATCACTCCCTTATTCCCTCCTGACATCACAAACCTTCCCTCAAACTTCCCCCCAGCACATTTCTGAAGAGCAGGTCCTCAAAGTTTTGTCCAAGGCAAAAAACATAGCCTCTATGGGACCAGACAATATATCAGTCAGTCTTCTAAACAGGCTAAAACATGAACTAGCATTACATTAACTATTGTCTTCAATTTAGCTGTTCCTTTGGAATGGAGAACAATAACAGTTATTCCCCTCCACAGATGTGACCTAGCAACAGACCCATGTGCCTGACCAGCCTCATCTGTAAGGCCATGGAACATATCATTATGTTCCTCATAAATAATGACATAGATGACCTCCAAACCCTGGATCCTACCCAATTCAGCATCGTCAAGAGCAGATCCTGCCAGTTAAATCTGGTGGACTTCTTTGAAAATGTGACAAGGGCATTCATGAGGGAAAATCTGTGCACACAGCTTACCTCGACTTGGCAAAGGATTTTGACACAATCCCATATTCAGGCATTACCAATAAACTTAGCAAATGGAATGTAAACCCCTTCATTGTAAGATAGATTGTCAACTGACTCACAAACTGGTCATACACTATTAAAGTGGGTGACTCCACATCAACAAGCAGAGCTTTTACCAGCAGGGTGCCCCAGGGATCAGCGCTGGGCCCCCTACTGTTTGGTATATATTTCTCAGAAGTTCAGATGAAAACTAAGGTCATGGCTGACCACATTTGCAGACAACTGCAAACTAGGTGCAATATTTGAATCCCCAAATGATATCAGTATTCTCCAGGAGGGTCTCACAGAGACCAACAACTGGGGTATTAGTCACGGTCTCAAACCGAATGCAAAGAAATGCATCATCATTCCCTTTGACACAAACAATGGCACTTCACACTATCAAATCAACAACAATACCCTAAGTACCCACGAAGTGGTAAAGGATCTGGGATGACAAGTTGACTGCAACCTTAACGTCAATCACCATGTATCTACTGTAGTAAGGAAGGCTTTCAACATATCACACTTGATTAGTAAAGGCATTGCCTCAAGAGCAAAAACTCGGCACTAATCTGGCCCATAATTGAGTATAGTCCCCCCATTAGGCATGTACTGTACAAAGCACATGCAGCAACTGAAGAGACACTCAAAGGTTTCTAACAAAGAAGATCAAGGGGCTCTAGCATGTGCCTTACATAGAATGAAAGTCCCTGTCACTATACTCTGTGTCGTATATACAGTTCACTCTTACTAACTGCAAATAAATCATAGAAGCTGCCTTCAAATATCAGCTGTAATAATTGCATGTTCTTGAAGATGTTTCAGTGCTCACTCACAGAGTCCTCTCCTTTCAATGCTAACCACATTTTGGCTAGGATGTCTGCTTGTGTATAAGTGATAGAAATTCTAATGAAAGTTTCAGACACACGCACACACACACACACACACACACACACACACACACACACACACACACACACACACACACACACACACACACACACACACTCCTGGAGAGTTCGTGAACAGCTGTTTACACACATAGACTGTTTCTCCCCATTCCAGACGCATATAATATAAGATTGACCTCATTTAAAAAAATAAAAAACTAGATTGTCTCTAAGGCCATTTTGAGTGAAGGAAGTGGTGGAACACAGTGACATGTGGCTTGCCCCATGCAAATCACATGCTTCAATGTATCAGACATGGAAACAAGACAGTATCACTTGATTTCATACCTTCTGTTCTGGTCTGATTTCAGTTGATTTTTTTTTAATTACTGGACAAAGTATCAATTAGCTTAATTATTTCTGCTACAAATTAAAAGTTATGAACTGAGCTTCATTTGTTTTGCTGTGATGAGTTCATAACAGTTTAAAACTGATTTATAGCAACACTTAAACTTTAGTACTGTTGTGAGGTTCTGAGACATATCATTGCCAGAGTTAAGACTTGAGCTGTAAAAGACAATCACCAAAGTTTCTATAATACAGACAGGAATATGACTTTTACTTGGCATTAAAATGCGAGCTGTCACAAGTTGGACTATTCCCACTTCTTATATTCTAGAGCTTAATTTTTAAAAGAACAACCTGTGTGAATACTTAGCCAAATCTGTTTACCTGCTACGACATCATACTGTCTCTACAGCATTCAGTTTTGACACATGGTACTTTGATCAACATCTGTTTAGTCGACACAATTTGGGCTGGACTATCTGAAGGTTGATGAATTCATCCATCAATAGGGACATCGCTGATTTAGTACATAAAATTAGCATGGTGTTTGGGCGCACAGGGGGAAAGAATGTTTTCTTTTGGCTTTTGTTTTAAAGTTTTTGCATGCAGTGAGATTGATGCTTGGTGCATATGTAGTAGTGTGTTGATCTGCATAATGTTGATCGTTGGGTGTCAACATTATACACGTCGACAATAGTAGCATTTGACAAAATTAAATCCATGTACACACACACACACATATATATATATATATATATATATATATATATATATATATATATATATGTGTGTATATATATATATATATATATATATATATATATATATATATATATATATATATATATATATTAAGATATGTATAGATATAGATAGTTTCATAACACTGAGACCAAAACATCTAAACACCGAAAACCCAAAACATTGAAAACTCAGAACACTGAAAGTGGGTTTCACAACATTGAAAATTACAATGCATATATAAATAACATCCTCTCCACCTACAACAATACCTAACTAACAAACACACTTTCTACTACATTTCTGCAGGGGTGCAAGCCCCCCTGCACCCCCCATGTGGGGGTCTCTGCCCACCACGCCCCCTATAAATTAAATATGCCAACTCCAAGATTGCACTACAGTGGAAAAAAGTTAATTTCCTAACCTTAGGAAATTAATTTTTTTCCACTGTAGTACAATCTTGGAGTTGGTATATTTAATTTACAAGGGGTGCAGGGGGGGCTTGCCCCCTGCCGAAACATAGTAGTAGTAGAAAGTATGTTTGTCAGTTAGGTGTTGTTGTAGGTGGAGGGGATCTTATTTACTTGTGTAATGTAGTTTTCAATGTTATGAAGGGCACTTTCAATGTTCTGAGTTTTCAATGTTTTGGATTTTCAGTGTTTTGAATTTTCGATGTTATGGCCTCAATGTTATGAAATTCAACATTATGAAAGTTCAGTGTTATGAAGTATACCTATACCTATATATATATATATTTATATTTACAGATATATATAGATATATAGATATATATATATATATATTTATATTTACAGATATATATAGATATATAGATATAGAAATAGATAGATAGATAGATAATTTGCCATTTTAATGTTACACAGTGTTAGCTTTCAGATAAATGCCCTGCTTCTTTCAATTAGCAATACTGCATATTTGATCACCTGGAAAATGGGACAGATGTCTTATAGGTTCATAAATGAATACTAATAAAACTGCCCTTGCAAGTCATTTTAAGGCAAGCCAATTATCCCATTAGTTAAAATTACCTATACCCAGTTCCATGATTTATATTTATATACTACCCATAGGATAGTGACTAGTTCTGTGTGATAGTAATTATTTTTAGGGAATACCACTGAGTATTTATAGGTGCCATCTTGTAGGAAGAGCATTTAGGTGCTGTATCTGTCCATAAGTTGTACAGGGGTCAGTCTTGGGGTAAATTTCCTCACTCTCATCTATAGATCACAGTTACACTTTATTAGGGAAAGGGATGAAGTTTGTTTTACATAGAGAGGTGTGTGTTCCTGAGTAGGGGTAGCCACTGAAAGATGTACTTGTCTCTCTCCAAACAATTATGTTTAAGCTACAGAAGTGATTCTGGCCCCTAGAATGATTATTTATTATACCATTGGTCTTGTGGATGTACAGAAGGTCCATCACTATTGGGTCACAGAATGCCTTATAAGCCAGACAAACATCCCCCTCTCAGTAGCCTGTAGGATGCCAAATACAGTGACAGTGCTTTGAGGTGGTCCATGAAGGACTTATGTTTAGGCCCTGTATTTTCTATGTGAGGAGCTTCTATGGGCATTCAATTTGTTGTATATGCCTAGCCAGATACATGCAAAAGTGGATATTACATTCAAAGATTGGCTAGATTACAGCAAAGTAAAGGGGAACAATGACATCTGTGGACCTGGAGGCTATCCCTTAGCTTATAAACTGCACAATATACAATGACGTTCTTACCACTGTGGACACATGTTGGTCAAATGTAAGGTTACTGTCCCTGTATGTTCCCAAATCCCAAACTACAGGGGCAGTTGTTAGGGGAGTATTGTCATTGTGGTAATTTCTGGGGTGGTGAGTTTCCTAAAGGGTACAATAATGCACCTTTTGGTATTTAATTTTAGTCCATGGCTCTGGCACTAGTTAATTGTTTGGGACAAGACATCCTGGAGTAGTGGCTGAGTCATCTGGGGATTTAATGACTGCTCCTAACTTGTAGTCATCCAAAACTTTGTCAGCCAGAGATACTCGGTGTATGCCTTTGCTTCAGAGAAGTAGATGCTCAACAGGAAGAGAGGTGCCAGTACTGAGCCCTCTGGGACTCCACTGGTGACTGGTCTTTTTTGCAGGTAGTTTCTCCTATTTTGACCTCTTGAGTTTTGTCTGTCAGCCAGTTGGCAATGCAATGTGTGACATAGGGGTTTACTTCCAACTGTGTAAGTTTCTCCACTATGCCTGAGTGAAGTATTGTTTCAAAAACTTTTTCCAGATCTAGGTAAGCAATATACATCATCTTGCACCATTATTTTGGTGACCCTTTCAAAGAGGCGTACTGGATTAAGTAAGCAAGACCTGGCTTTTAAGAACTCAAACTGAGGTGGTTCCATTATTTGGAGGTTGCCTATGTCCTTACTGATTAATTCCATGATGAGTCTCTCTGTGGCCTTACAAATGAGGCTGGTCAGACTTATGGGTCGGTAATTATGGGATGGTCCTCCCTTGTGCAGGGGTATGATCATTCCTGTTCTCCTTTCACTTTGTAAAAAGCCTGTATTGAGGCTGGAGGTGAACAGTTTTTGTTAGGGGTGCAGATAAATCATGCTTCATGCTATTTAAGTTACATCCTGGGATATTATCAGGGCCCATTGATTCAGTATTCCTAGCCATTGACAGTGCATTCAGGACTTTTTCCTGCATGAAGGCAGGGCTGTATCAGTTTCTGGAATATTTTGTGAGATAATAGGGATATGTCTTTAGCCTCAGTGTTTATGGTGTTGGTCACAGTCAGCTCAGCACATTGTTGCATAGAGCTCTTGTGGTTGAGGACATAGCTAAAATCAGTTTTATGATTGCCTTTAGCATGGGTGGCTGTCTTTGCCTCTGTTTTGTTGCTATCTTTGACACTGTTCTGGAGCTCTATTGCATTCAATACAGAATAAAATTAAAAAAAAACAGAAATATGGATGTAAAGAGTACATAATGAATTTAATGTTTTAACCAGCTTTTATTGTCCTGGAGAATGTTTGTGAAACAGATGATCCAGTGCTGCAGGTGCCATTTATTGCAGCCCCTCATGCTCCAGGATGTGGTTACAGATATCCTTTTCAATTACATGCTTTCTTTGCAAAAATATAAAGCAGATTCAAGGGATTTTAAAAGGTACTTCATCAAAAATGCAAACTATTTTCCATCTGGAAGATCAATATTTGCAGGATTTTGAGGTTAAGGTAAATAAATGTGTACCATTTTGAAGAACTGGAGTCAGAGTGATAATGTCAGATGTTATGATGTGCCAGTGAAACTTGGGGGTGGGGGGTGGGAGGTTAGTACTGCTCAACATATTTTAGACATAATTTTCATGAAGTGCTTGATTAAAAAACAAAATCACACTTAAATACATCATTCATGCATAGTACTCCATAGCAAAGGGCACATTCTATATGTATTTCAAAGAATTTTATAAAAAAAGCTTGGTCTAAGGAGGTGATTAAACTATACAGACAAACTATAATACACTCTGACTAAGGCATTTTAGTTGCTGTAGCAGCTGATCAAAGCAGGTTGGTGTCATTTAAGAGACTGTACAGGACTAATAAGCTACAAATTGCCATTCTATAACTGATAGTATATGTATGCACCATGGTGGTGATTTGTAACACGTTACAGAAGGCACATACTATGTTACAAAAACTGGGGTAGTGGTAACTAAAACTGCAATATCTGATATATATGCAAGGAGAAATGCTAATATTTACTGCAGATGTTGCTACTCTGACTCCAAGAACTTCTGCACATTGACAGAACCAGATACAATTGAATTGTTGTTGTAAGTTGTGATTCAGCATAAGTAGTAGTCAGACCAGCCTTATTGTGACAGTACATATATGGTCTGTTTTACTTTATTTTGCATGATAAGTATAAGACTTAGGCAGCATTTGGTACTCCAGTTTGGTTCTCAGCTGGGGTACCTCCTGTGTAGAATCTGTACATTACTCCTGTGATTGCATGTTTTTTTGATGAGTGCTCTAGTTTCTTCCCACATACAAAAGGTGGATGAGAAGGGCTGCTCACATACAGGATCACACAGTCAGTACAATTTAGCTGATGGTGACCAGTTGAAAGTACTGCTCTTGCTTTCCAGGTAGGGGCAGTGCTGCTTGAAGGGAATGCTCCTTGCAGAAGAGAAGAGACATCCTCTGCAGCTGGTCTATTGTATGTCTCTCCTCCGTGCTTTGCCAGATGTGTACAAAGAATGCAGTGCAAACAATAAAGCTGAAACACCCTTGAAAGCTGCCTAAATGATGGTTTTATTGGTTCTGATGGGGCTGTTGATCAGCAGACTACGGGGGCACAAAATGAGGACAGTTGGATTTTATACATTCTCTTTTTTCCTGAGGATCTAATGAATTTAAAACTATTATATCTATTTCATATTTTGCTGTACCAGCTGACTTTAGCTCTTCTTGTCCTTGTGCATGGTAATGTCTTGTACTGCCCTAATTTTGTAGTGCTTATACCTCTACAAACAGCTTCTGCAGAGCACAAATACAAATCCAAAATGGAAGCATACTAAGTAATGTCTACCGATAACCCATTCATTAATGTGATACCTCTAATTGTTGTAGGCTGTTGGGTTTGTTGTATCTTGTCCAATTTCTGAAATACTGGATGGAGTTGTTGGTGTTCTAGGTATGTGTAGCCAATGTGATCTGATGTGGTTTTGTTTTTTTCATCCCATGCTCAAAAGCTATTTCATATTTCTGTGCATATTCTGAGTATGTTAATCATGTACTAACAAGGATGGCTTGTGGCTGTTCATTCTGTGGTAGAATTTCATCTTTGGCAGTCAATGAAGGCATTAGAACAGCAGTATTTATTGCTATAGTGTCTTTGAAAGTAAGTTAATTGTATACAGGCCTACCTTAGTATAATTTTTGTGCGTGCTGGAACGTAATACATTCTTGGGAAATTAATGCACCGCTCTATCAATATGCTCATGACAGTAACATTTTGTTCATTGCTAGTGGCACAACAGGTAACACACTTGCCTTTTGTGCAGAAGGCTATGAGTTATATTTCCACACCAGGCAGATTGAATGTTGACCATGTAGTACAGCATAAGGGGAGGTGCACCCCTGATTGTGCTGACTTTCAAATGGCATGATAAACTGAGGCTTTATCTGCTTATGTTGGAGGTAACTCAGGTGGATATGAAATATCTCATGGCATCTATTGAAAAGAGTAGGGGTGCTTTATTTATATACAAAAAGAACTCTTATTTATGACATATTTACAAATATTTTCAAATGTGCAAATATATAGATATGTAGATGTATTTATACATATTCACAATTTCTGTTAAAATCCTGTGAAATTGTCATTATTAGGCTTCCACTCCTTTTTCCATAACCACCATCTGATTTTTCTCAATACTGTTGTTAAAACCCATTTACCATTAAATAAAATTTTCAAAATTCAATGAAAGTCCAATGCTGGTCGCCAGAATGTCCCCAATAAAATGACAATGGTGCTTAAAAATAACAACTTTTATTACTTACAAGAAGTACATTAAGTGCTTTCACCCAGCATGTGTGGGCTTCCTCAGAACAATTACTAGTAAAAAAAAATCAGTTTAAATTCAAATGCTGCTGCCAAAAGCCCCTATTAAATTGTTCTTAAAGACATATAATTAATTTATATACCTTGAGCAAAAACCATTAAAAACCTGTTAAAAACTGTGAAAGAAATAAAATGTTGTTTATTCTTTCATTCCATATAACATAAAATAACTTTTTATCTATTTTCAGCTATTTTTACTTCTATTCTTATAATATCCATATCTAATCATATACATGTTTATTTATCCACTTCAAAAAACCTCTTTACATAGTTTCTCCATAATTTTTTTTTATCTTTTATATTTGAAAAACACATGCTCTTTAGCTTCTTCTTGTCTTCTTGACAATGTAAACATATTCTATCAATTTTATTTTTATATGGCATATTTCCTTTTACTGGCAATTTATCTATTACTAGTATCCACAAAAAATCTTGACATTCTACTTTCTGTTTACATCATTTGCTTCTTATTTTATAGTTTTCACCTGTTAGATTTTCCCCATGGTTTTACATAGTTTTATCATTACATTCTTATACCATACTTTTCTATTTTTTTCTATATCATTAATTTTTATTTTACACAAAAATGTTTTTGTAGTAACATTTTATTTCTTCATTTATGGACTCTTTTCTCTTGTCACCATACCCCAAAATTTACTCTGATGAAGTCCCCGATTTTTGGGACAAAGTGCTAAGGTTTTATTTTTTTTTTCACAGTAAATGAAGGTTTTTTTCTTATTACTACCTTGGATTCTGCATTGATTTCACACTGCTTTTGAGGCTATTGAAGTGAACTGTGGTGTTGTTCTTCCTCTGTTTCCTTACACTGGATTGTGGGTTTGTGCACTGACATGATGATTCAGTGAGTTGTTTTCAATGGATCAGTTCAATTATACTTTTTTGTTGAATGTTATTGTATTTCCTTATAAACACATTACATATCATGTAGTTATTGTCACTATCCTAGACTGGCATCCCTTTTTGTAATTATGTGAATTTCTGCATTTTTATAGAGTGGTAGTGATTAAAAACCTATTACAGACAGAGAGAGGAGGCACAGGATGGACAGGGAGATGATGTTGGAAGGTATAAGAACATTTTTGAGTATTAATAGCATTACTTGTCTGATGAAAAAGCTATGCATTGGCAAAGATGGCAAGAGCTCACTCTACAGATTTTTAATTACCCATGAAATATGTTTGGAAAGTAATGGATATTGTAACACTCTACATAAGTCTAAGCACTGTATAAGAAGCCTAAGCATAGAAGTTAATGTTAATAATGTGCCCTGCAGTGTAGTTGTTCTACTTAGTTCTTATTTAATGTTCACATCTCTTACTCTTCTCTCTTGTTGTTGGCTTTTAAGATATTTAGACATGTCTGTAGCATGTACAATGCAAACAAGGTATTTCTTAGCAGTTATAACTACCTACTCATCCGTGTAACACACAGTTTTTGTCCTCTGAACATTAACTGAATTGTTACTGTTTTTATAAAACTTAAACTCCTCTCTCTTGATGTAACCTTTTGTAAACTCCATGTATATTTTGTGCAGAACTTTTCTCCCCAGGCCTCCTCTAAAAAGAGGCCATGTGTCAGGACTATTCACTTGGTAGACAAATGCTATTAAATAAGCAAATAAATAAATAAATAAATAAATAAATAAATAAATAAATAATCTGCCTGAATGCATGGATTATTAAGATTTGACTTTTTGTCCAACAATAGAATCTGAGGGCTGGCAATTATGAGCAAACCAACTGTTATGCACATGACTGTTGAATCTGTACCCAGTTCTGGGTGGTGCGATGCTGTATGGCTGGGTTATATGGAAAAGGTTCCTTATGCTCTGGCCTTAGTCTATATTCTGCACAGATCATCCATGTAGTCCTATGACATGTCCAGGAATTTAATTAATTCTTTTTGGAGATGCCTTGTGGTACTGTCTAATGATCTCAGTTTACATTTGGATATAGTTTCGACATGACTGCTCCTCAGTCAGGTAGCCATTCACCTCTTTGAACACATTGGCATAAACATTATAAACATTTGCCTTAATGTATTCCTTGATAAGTATTGAATACTTTATCAGAAATTCATATTTTATACCAAATGCACAGTTAATGGAATACCCCAGGCTATATTGGAATACATCTTGGTATCCAACATTTGATTGGATGTTTTTTTTCACAGTAGTCGGAAACGTATTAATAATACTGACCATAGACCAACTGTGATTGCATTGAGTGGCACAGTGGAAGAGAAGTCGTATATCTAGAAAATGAATTTGTCCTACCAGTCTCTGGGCAGATCCTGTTGAAGAGATATTTACTTATGTATGTATGTATGTATGTATTTATATTTTATTTAGCGGTAGTTAATCAGGAAAGTGCACTGGTCTGACGACTCTTTCCAGAAAAGGCCCAAGCCATTCATAGAGATAACATAGTATAATGTGCAGTATACAAAACAAATGGTTATTATACTAAACAAATCGCACAATAAATGTTTACAATACAGACTGCATGGAGGATGGTGAGGAGTATACGATCTGTGTAAATCACTATACAGATATGTACAGTAGTGATAAAGCACGTGCACTGTACCAGTGGGAAGAATTATGAAAAACAAAAACAAGGTTTTTATCTAGAATATGTTAGTGAGGGGAGCGTTAGTAGTGTGAAGGGGGACACAAAAACTGTGTTAGGAATAAGCATAAGTAGCTAATGAAATGGTGCATTTGCTCAGCAAGTATCTTTACCAGTTAATGCCAGCAATCATAGATAAAGAAGGAGAAAATAATTATGATCGTCAGAGTATTTATAGTAGGCAGTTTGTATAATACTTACTTATAATCATTATCAGATGAGGAAGTAGATGTAACCGTTTGAGAGATTTGGTTTCATTGAAGTGTGGCTAGATTCGAAATGGACTTCTCTGCTATGCAAGTGTATAAGGTGACCTAACTAGAAGGGTCTTATCAGGTGTCTTGTCAGTGGCGGTGGCCCCAGGTTCCTGTTCATGTCAGGACACAATAGGAGTACATTAGGTAGCTGGTGAGGCATGAAAAACACGTAAAAAAAACTTAGTGAAGTGCAAAATACATGTTTACTCATAATCTACTGTTAAAAATAAAAGACCACCCCCCAAAAAAAATTCTGGCAATGTTCACAACACAGAAAAACTACAACTCTCTCATGTTCATAGATTATGGCTTGGATGAAGTGTTGGTACCCTACAGTGTAAAAAGACAAGGGTGTAGTTACCAATACAACAGAGACAGGAAATAGCATGCATGCACAAAGATATTTGTGCCTTAGAAGAAAGAAATCAAAATCATAAACCCAAAATTAAGAAAGTTGACTTATTTTGTTCTGTGCTGTATTGTAAAGTATTTAACAAATGCAGCACATTTTGCCAACATTCAAGATAAAACACACATTCCTACTGCATAGACTGGTGAATAGCAGAGTAGTTTAAACATCCATTAGAAGCTCTGTAAGTAGAAACAAAAGTCAGCTAAGAGCTTCTTGATTATAATGATAGTTTTGACAACTAGGGAATAAAGTGGGAGAAGGTCTCTCAGCACTTGCACTAAAAACTGGAAGCCTTAAAATATGCAGTTAAGCTAGTTTTAGTTGTTGAACATTTACAATTGCTGTTAAAGAGATAAGAACTACTTTGAGACCGCATCTTCAAAATATGGAACACTATGCTACCTCTTATAAGGAAGAACATATCGGCAAAATGTACAACATTTACCAACAACGAGGGAGCGAGCTCACAACATGATTAAAATTGTTGCTTTATACTTATTTTATGACATACCCAGTTCTTCAACCATTAGACACTCATGGGAGAAACAATTCAAGTTGTAAAAGTTCAAGGCCCCAGATAAGAAGCCAAGCAACTCCAACACCCCCATCCAAAAAAAAAACCCACAATCAACTCCAGTCAGCAGCAAGCAGCCAAGCAACACAGGTAAGGGGAGGCTTGAGTACCATACCATCTATAACACCAGTAAGCAAAAGAATTAAAGAAACTACAGTCACAGTCAACCTGCCATCTTAAAAATGCTGAATACTATACTTTCTTGCACAATGTGTAACAGATGGGTAAAATGTAACACATTTACTACCAACTAGGAAGGAAGCTCACACTGTTGTACAGGACGTGGAAAAGAAGAAAAAGATGTGAAAGGACAAGGAAGCACGGATCTCATGCAGGACTCTCTGCCAGGTTAAAAGCTATTCCATACAGGCCTGCACTCCCATCCTTGCTACTGGCTAATGTTCGCTCCTTGGATAGCAAAATGTACTACATAAGACTGGAGTTAACCACTCATAGCAAGTTGAGAAACAGCTGTGTACTTATATTTAACTGAGACATGGTTAAACAATAATATAAATGACAGTGCAGTCTATGTTGACGGGCTTACATTATTTAGAGCAGACAGAAACCAGGCACTCTGAGGAAAATCAAGGGGAGCTGGTGTCTATATTTATGTCAACTATAACTGGTGCACCAACTGTGAGTTGGTTACTAAACACTGCCCTGAAAATATCAAGTTTATGTCACTGAAATGCAGATCTTTCTACTGGCCAAGGGAGTTCAATGGTGTGAGCTTCAAGGTGGTGTATATTCCCCCCAGTGCCAATACCAAAGATACACTAAATACACTTTACCAGTCAGTCAGTGAGCTGCAAAACCAGAATCCAGAGTTTGCTCACATAATAGGAGGTGATTTTAATCAAAAAAATCTTAAAACAGTTTTACCTCATTACTTCCAACATGTGGTCTTTGCAATGAGGGGAGATAACATTTTGGATAAGATCTATACCAATGTCACGCCAGCATATAAGGCAGTACCTCATCCACATCTGGGTAACTCAGATCATCTCTCCATTATGCTAATACCAGCATATAGGCCATTGTTAATTAGAGGAAAGCCATCCAGGAAACAAATAAGGGTATGGCCAGAGGGAGCAGTCTCAGCACTCCAGGACTGCTTCAAAAGCATGGACTGGGATATATTCAAGGAGGCGGCTACTATGGACCAGAAAATTAACTTGGATGAGTACACAGAGTCAGTGATGGCCTATATATCAAAGTATTTGGATGATGTGACAGTCAACAAGAGCATCATCACATGAGTGAATCAGAAACCCTGGCTCACAAGTGGAGTGTACAAGCTCTTGAAGGCACGCAATGGTGCCTTTACGTCTAAAGACAAAGATGCCCTTAGGAAAGCCAGAATGAAACTAAGTAGAGGAATAGGAGAGGTAAAGCAGGCCTAAGGACAAGAAATTCAGGGTCACTTCTCAGACCTGAGAGACTCCAGGCATCTGTGGGAAGGTATACATTCTATATCTGACTACAGGCCCCTACCTTCTCAATGTGATGATAACGCAGAGTTTCTCAATGAGCACAACACCTACTTCAGCAGGTTTGAGAAGGGAAACAATACAATGGCAATGAAAGTGCCCACCAACCAAGAAAATGAAGTGCTTTGCCTCCCCCCAGTGGATGTTCAAAGGGTTCTGCAATGGGTAAACTCAAGAAAGGCAGCTAGTCCTGACAGTATTCTGAGGTGGGTGCTCAGGGACTATGCTGACCAATTAACTACTGTTCTCACCAACATATTCAACATCTCTCTGAATCAAGCCACAGTACCCAAATGCTTCAAGAATACAATCATAATACGACTGCCCAAGAAGTATCCACCCTCAAGTCTGAATGACTGCTGCACAGTAGCTCTTACCTCCACTGTAATGAAGTACTTTGAGAGATTGGTCAAAGACTACTTAACATCAAGTCTTCCTGCAAAACTGGACCACTGCAATTTTTTTATAAATC
This sequence comes from Protopterus annectens, assembly GCF_019279795.1. Classification (NCBI taxonomy): domain Eukaryota; kingdom Metazoa; phylum Chordata; order Ceratodontiformes; family Protopteridae; genus Protopterus; species Protopterus annectens. The sequence continues at coordinate 254,677,155 of NC_056729.1, read as the reverse complement.
CAATCGCTCTACAGCAGATGCCATCTCACTGGCACTTCGCTTATCCTTGGCACACCTGGAGAACAAATACTGCTATGCCCGTATGTTATTTATTGACTTCATCTCAGCTTTCAACAGAGTCATACCCCAACATCTGATTGAGAAACTGGTCCATCTAGGTGTTAGCACTCCTTTATGCAACTGGATTTTGTACTTTCTCATTGACAGACCACAAAAGGTATGTGTAGGCAACAGCACCTCTATGAGCATCACACTGAACACTGGAGTACCTCAAGGATGTGTCCTGAGTCCTCTGCTGCTCACCATGCTGACACATGACTACATTGCTAGGTGCAACATAAACCACATTATTAAGATTGCAGATGCTACTACACTGGTGGATTTCATCAGCAAAGGTGACGAAAAAACCTACAGAAGGAGGTGAACCAACTGACTGGCTGGTGTGACAACAACAACCTGGCTCTCAATGTGAATAAAACAAAGGAGATAATATTAGACTTCAGGAAGAGACACAAGGATCATTCTCCACTCACAATCAAAGGAAAAACAGTGGAAAGGGTGAAGAGCACCAAGTTCCTAGGGGTGCATATCGCTGAAGACTTGTCTTGGTCAATAAAACTAACCACACTGTCAAGAAGGCCCAACAGCATCTACACTTTCTAAGAAGGTTGAGGAGAGCAAAACTACCACCTTCATTTCTCACAGCCTTCTACAGGGGTAGCATCGAAAGCAGCCTGACTAGTAATGTCTCAATGTGGTATGGAAACTGCACGGTGTCAGATCACAAATATCTCTAGAGGGTGGTGAAAGTGGCAGAGAGAATTATCAGGTCCACACTTTCATCTATCCAGGACTTGTTCTCTGCTCAGTGCCTCAGCAGAGCCATGAATGTAGTCAAAGACTGCACTCCATGGTCTGTTTCACGAGTTTGTCTTCAGGCAGGAGATACTATAGCTTGTGTTGCAAAACCTCCAGATTTAATAGAAGCTTTTATCCACAAGCCATCAGACTTCAGAACTCCTGTAATAACATACACCATGCTGGTCATTGATGTCTGGAGTAGCAATGCTGAAATAATTCACAGACACATGCAATGACTTTATGAAAGCACAATCTTATACCTTATGTGCAATATTAACAATGCCAAGTTAACATTCTGTGCAATATGCCAAGTTAGCATTCCATGTAATTTGAAATCTGATTCTTATCTGTGCAATATTCTGGGTACTGAATAAGTCATGTAAATGGAATATTCTTGGTGCATGTTGTTGTACTTGTTACAGAACTACATAAATGTCTTATTATTGTTATTGTTGGATTAGCATTAGTATGTGTTATTGTTGTATTAATATTATCAGTATATGTTGTATGCATATTGAGTATGAAGTAACACAATTTCATTCACTTGCACTGCTGTGCAGTCTGAATGACAGTAAAGTTCACTTTGACTTTGACTTTATACTTACAAACGTTCTTTGATGGGTCCCAGTCTCTCTATGTTGAACAGAACTGTCAGTTGGTACAACATAATATTTTTCTTTTACACTACTTATAGGGCAAAAAAGTTAAATGGCAGTTGAATTATATTGTGTCTTGCCACACACCCACCTCTTCAAATATTAGAGACTTGAGAGTAAGTTGAAAAAGTGAAGGACCCCCCCCCACAAACACATATAAAAAAATAAGCAATTTATTCTTATGTTCTCTTTTAACATCTCTTGTTACAAATTCTCAGTGAAAATCGAGTACAGCTTCTATCCCTGTGTCATTTAGTATTACTTCATTCTATCCATACATCGTTAATACTTTGATCTTTGTCCCGTGCTC